>NC_090743.1:13136008-13154407 GCF_036898095.1 Palaemon carinicauda
ATAAATTGAAGAAGACTACCAGCCAAGTTTGTCCAAATTATGTATGGTATATTTGTAAACAATTCAAGTTATTTTGCATTAAATGGTTCCGTTATGTTTTATTGCCACGAGGTAACTTGTAACGAAAAAATTCGGTAGTGTTTTGTTTGATTTTTTCCATTCAGATTTTAAAAAAATGAACGCGAATGCTTACACTATATATGTATATATATATATATATATATATATATATATATATATATATATACAGTATATATATATATATATATATATATATATATATATATATATATATATATATATATATATATGTGTGTGTGTGTGTGTACTTTAAATCTGGATGTGTACAGTGTACAGTTTTTATATGTAAAAATCTAAAAACATATATATATTTGTTTATATATACATGTACGTATGTAGGGATGTATATGTATATTTATGTGGATTTGTGTACAGTATATATATATACATATATATATATATATATATATATATATATATATATATATATATATATATATATATATATATATAATCTACAGTATATATCATGTTGAAGAGAGAAATAATTTCTCTATATGCTATAAATAGCTGTGCCATCAGCCAAGTTACGTAGAGTTTGGTTGGCCAATACCTGTGAGGGACCAGTGTGAAAGTCACACGCTTTCAGCACATGACTCCTTGAATAAGTGTGGTGCAGGGTGGAGGGCTTGCAACCTCATCCCAATATACTCTGTGAAAATCAGTGAGGATATACCTGATGCCATGTCATTCTTAGGGAAATAGTAAGTGGTAATGGTGGATATCCTTTTTATAAAATGTATTTATCAAACCTTTGTTCTCTAGGCTTGGGTAGTGCCATAGACTCTGTACCATGGTCTTCCACTGTCTTGGGTTAGAGTTCTCTTGCTTGAGGGTGCACTCGGGCACACTGTTCTATCTAGTTTCTCTTCTTGTTTTTAAGTGTTTATGGTTTATATATGAAATATTTATTTTAATGTTACTATCCTTAAAATATTTTATTTTTTCTTATTTCCTTTCCTCACTGGGCTATTTTCCCTGTTGGGCCCCTGGGCTTATAGCATCCTGCTTTTCCAACTAGGGTTGTAGCTTAGCATTTAATAATAATGATAATAATTAATGTATTATCTTTAGTAATTATTTTCGGTATACAGAATATCCTCTTTATGTTGCTTTTCTTGATGTTTCAGATGCAAAATTTCACAATGTTGTTTTTCTATTGTAATTGTATAATGATTTTTTCTCCACAGGTGAGTTCTTAACAACAATCATGTCATGAAGCAAATTAAGTTTGAGTGTCCCATGATAAGGTACGTCTGATTAAGAGTTATTTATAACAACCTGTTCATATTGCAGGGGGTAACTCCTATTTAATGTTTGCATTTTTAATTGCATATAATTGGCCAAGTTTTTTTATGTCTATAAATTTCATTTAGTGTGTGGGGAAATGTCCGTTTCAGATAGAGCAAGAGCTACTGGATATCTTTGAGCACACATATTACAATATCTGGTATTTCCAAGTCAGTTGATTCTTGTATAGGGGTGTTTGACATTGTGTGTACTTGTAATTTTTATGAAAGTATCGTTTTCTTATTTTGAAAAGAAATTGAACGAAATTAAATGCCCGGCCGAAATCATTCATATTCAGAAGCATTTATAGTTTCTTGTTTGAAAATTTTTTAGATGAGGTCTTTTATGTTATTTCAAAGGTTTGATATTGTGTTTAATATCATTGTCCACTTTGGTGACTTCGTTGCATGATGCTTTGTTTACCAGTCCCGTTAACTTCATTTTTATAGTAATTTGAGATTTTAGTTATTTACAAATTGTCTTTTCAGCATAAATCTTGTTCTGAGCTATTCATGAATTTGGTATAAGATTCTCAAGTAACTGTATGATGAGTCACCAAGTGAATTATGATGCATTGTAAATTAAACTATATATTTGTTGATTATGAAGAGTAAATTTATAAAGATGTTATAGAACTTAGGGTATACGTTTTGAGAGCTTGAAATATGGATATTATTGCGATCATATTCAACTATTGTTTAATACCTTCTATAACGATGCTTTGTTCTCTAAATTATTTCCGTTCCCAAAGTAGCGACAATCAGGGTTATTCTTTTATTTGTGATTTGTTTTGAGAAAATGAAATGTGGTTTAAAGGCTCTGTCAAGGAGGACAATGGCCCAGAGACTGGCCATATGTACATATGATCAGCACCCAAGCCCCCTCTCCATCCAAGCTAAGACAAAGGAGGGCCAGGCAATGGCTGCTGATGACTCGGCAGATAGATTTATAGGCCCCCTAAAACCCCCATTCTTAGCTCACAAAGATGGTGAGATTGCAGCGACCAAAGAAACTATCTAGTTTGAGCGGTACTCGAACCCCAATCTGGCATTCACCAGTTAGGGACCTTACTTTATCGGCCACCACAATTTTCTTCGAATTATAGTCATTATCTCATCCCATCCGTATATGTCCATTTATCTGTAGCTGGTTTACGACAATTATTGCGAAGCAGTGCACAAGTCAGTTTTCTCTGTGCTTTGATTTTACCATTGGGGTTGTACATTTGTCTGTCATAAACCCTTTAATATTCCTTCAATTTTGTAGTTCTTACTGGGATATATTTTGTTAAAATTTCAGCGACAATATGTGTGATACCAAGATTTTTTTTCTTTTACTCGTTGATATGTGATATTCGGGCTTTAAGGCTTTCTTTTGCAATTTATGCTCATGATGTGCATGGGGATTATAAGGAAAATTCTAGACGTGATAACATTTCTAAATAATGCAGGATTTTACATTATCAATTAGTTACCGAAAATGTCTAACTCCCCATTAAAGGCACATCCAACGCATTATCTAGATTGTCCCGGGAAAATATAATAAAAAAAGTGTTTGCAGGACAGAGTACTGACTGACGGGTGCTTAAATTATTTGAAGGATTAAATTGAATATACTTGAATACTGTATATTATATATATATAGTGAATATTTGAATATATGTGTATATATATATATATATATATATATATATATATATATATATATATATATATATATATATATGTATATATATATGTATATAATATATATGTTTATATGTACATACAGTATATGTATTTATTCATGTTTATACACAATATATGTATGTATATAAAAATATATAATATATATAATACATATATATATATATATATATATATAATATATATATATATTTATATATATATATATATATATATATATATATATATATATATATATATATATATTAGAATTCTTTATATAATTTTTTGACTTGTAAATATGTTTATATATATATATACACTGTATATGTATGTATATATATACACATATATAATATATATATATGTGTGTATATATATATATATATATATATATATATATATATATATTTACATGTGTGTATGTATGTATATATAATTAGTTTACTAGACTCTTAGAAATGATGGCCAAGTATTTACATAGATATGCACGCACACGCTCCCATCTCACCGAGTTATGATTACTCCCACTCCCCATACCCTAAGGCTGGGTAGCGTAACCGGAAAGAAATTATATATATATATATATATATATATATATATATATATATATAATATATATATATATATATATATATATATATATATATATATATATATATATATATATTGAGAAACGTGGCAATTTACTTTTCATAATCTCATGTTATTTTCCAAAAGCTCTCCATACTATGCTTATCCTTCTTTTAATTTCGGTCTCGTGTCCAAGGGAAACACTTACTATGTGTCCTAAGTACATATATTTATCAACAATCTCTAATGATTCGTCCGTAACTCTTATTTGTTGTTTCTGCATTTTCATTGAAAATTATCTCAATCTTTACTCATATTCATCTTCAGACCTACATTTCTGGTTTCTCCATTTAAATCTTCTATCGTCATTTGCAATTTTTTCCATGATTCTCTAAAGACAACTATGTCATCTGAAAATCTTAAATTGTTAAGGTATTCCCCGTTGATATTAATTCCTACATTTACCCAATTTAAATGTTTAAAAACTACCTTTAAGCATGCTGTGGATAGGAGAGATAGGGTCTTCCTGTCTAACTCCTTTCTCAATCGGAATTTTCTCACTATCTTTATGTAGTTTTACGATTGCTGTACTTCCTGTATAGATATCTTGAAGTTTTCTAACATAAGATTAATTAATTCCTTATCTTTGAAGGGGCTCCAATGCTGCTGAGGTTTTGACTGATTCAAAAGTTTTTTTCATAGTCTTTAAATGCCATACTTAGTGGTTTGTCACAATCTTGATTTTTCCATTAGCTGGTTAATAGCATGCATATGGTCAGTTGTTGAATACCCAATTCCAAAGCCTGCCAGCTCTCTTGGTTGATTAAAGTCTAGCTGTCTTTCTATTCAGCTTGATGTGATCTTTGTAAATATTTTATATATTACGGAGAGTAAACTTATTGGGCGGTAATTCTTCAGGTCTTTTGTGTCTCCATTTTTTATGAATTAATATAGTGATAAAATTTTACAAGCTGTAGGTATAGAGCATTGCAGACATTTTGTGTAAAGTTCAGCCACTTTTACTACTGTACTATGAAATCTTCTCCATCTATTATTAAATCAATTATTAGGCCATCTTCTCCTGCTGCTTTGTCCCTCTTCATGCCTTTTAATGCTTTTTTTATTTCTACTGTTATGTTTGCTACCGGCTCAGATGTTTCTTTATTTCTATTGGCAAAGTTATTTCTTATATAACTATTGTTTAGCATTGTATAGAAATCCTCTGCAATTTTTATTACTCCATCTCTATTGTTGATAATATTTCTATTTTCGTCTGTTGACGCGCTGTTTAAAGTCGTCTTTTCATCAATTTGATGCTTCTTCCTCTCTGGTGTTTCCTCAGATTTGTTCTGATTGTGTTTACGAATGGGTATGGTTTTTAGTTTGTTTATTATTTTGGATACTTCTGCTAATGCTATATCACTCTCGGATTTTCCCTCATTTCTAATCTTTAACTTATAAGGTTTTTGGTCTTTTCTGATAGTTTATCTTGATCTTGTTTAGTAACTTTGCCACTTATGTGCTGATTCAAATACACATTTTGTTAAATTACTATTCAGTTTGTCTTTACTTGCTTACACACACACACACACACACACACACACACACACACACACACACACACACACACACACACACACACACACACAGTATATGTGTGTACATTTGCACAATTAAATTTTGATTTTCTACTGTTGAATTCATACCCTGAAGTTAACAGCTTTCAAGTCCTGATGATATACAAGTTATGGGACATTTCTGGTTATTTTTGGAAAGTTTCCCAATTTCCATGACAGTCGGAGATCATTTGAAACCGACTGTTATTTCCAATTGAAATGGAGAAGCATTATTGCCGTTAAAGGATCTATAAATTGTGTTCAGAGTTGAGCTTTATTATATTAGTCGTATTTTAGATGAAGTCCTGCCTTGCATTGATCACCTTAAGTCTTTGGAATCACCGTATTTTTTTGTATTTAGTAATCCTACCAATCTTCTTAGTCTAAAAATTTCAATGGACTGTATGTAAATCTGTACAGAATATCATGCTATGCAGCACTGCAAAAAAGAGAGAGAGAGAGAGAGAGAGAGAGAGAGAGAGAGAGAGAGAGAGAGAGAGAGAGAGAGAGAGAGAGAGAGAGAGAGAGAGAGAGAGAGAGAGATGGGGGGGGGGGGTGTTTGTAAAGCTGGGGTTCATAAAAGTGCCTGGCTACATTTGATTTTATTCCCAGTTTTATGTATCCGTAATATATTGTTTTGTTTACTTGATTTAGCTTATTTAAATATGTATACTTTTTCAACAATGTTAATATAATTTTTTCTCCGTTAAGATTTAATTTTCTCTGTAGAAGTGTGGCTTAGTTTAATGAAATTATATTTTGGTTTGTTCCCATCGAATTTGAGCTCACGTTGAATGATAATAGTTATGATACTTTGTAATCTTAACATGGAAATAAAACAGCCTATTGTATAAGAATCCAGGTCGCTCTAAAATACCAGACAATTTATAATATAGGATATCAACTACATAAGACACTTTTATCATAGAAATATATAAAATTGATATCAACTACATAAGACACTTTTATCATAGAAATATATAAAATTCATCCCTCTACCCAATTATAATACATGTCAGTGAAAAACTGTAAAACATTACTATATAAAAAAGGCATTTCCAATTACCGGATATGAAGATATGAAAACAGTATAGGTGCATGTGGAATTAAGATATTCAAATGCGCATGCTACTCTATTCATTTATGTGTATTTATTGAATTTATTGAATTTCAGTCATTCTGCAACTCGAAGCCAAGTTAATACCTATTTCATAGACTAGACGGCTATCTCTGCATATGGCAGTTTCGGTACCACTAAAGCAATTGAGACCCCTAACATTATATTTTACCCAGAAACAACAGGAAGATAGGCTTGAAACATATGAGGCCTTGAATGACTCATCTGTATATATTTATGTTGAGTTTCTAAATTTTGTACTGCCATATTATGGTAATTTTCATGTTTCTGAATTTTTTACTGCCATATTTTGGTAATTTTCATAAGATTGTTTCAAAAGGGTCAGCCCACCATTCATCCTTTTTTTAAATATATGCTGAGAGTTATGTCGCGAAATAGGTCTTAGTCATGAATCAGACATATTTAGGCCCTTCTGTTCATCGGATATTACAAGACCCAACCATATCATCAAATGCATCAACGATAACTGATGTTTGAAACCGTCCCCGCCTGTTTAGAAGAAAGTTGAGATTAAATGTTGGCAAAAGTAAGGTTTAAGGGTAAATGGAAATAGTGGAATAGTGAGTTTTGAGGTTTTTTGATTATTTAGAAATAATGTTCAATAATTAAATGGTGAATGGTTATGATTTAAATCTTTCAAGATGGAGATGTAGAGAAAAACTTGAAATGGTTGGATGTTTAAGGGTTATCGGAAAGTAACTGATTAAATGGTATCACTCTTCAGGTGTTCCATGCGAAGAGATAATATTTTGCATATTACATCTTCAAACCCATCGCTTTCCCTTAGTAAAGGGGTCGTCTCTCTTGATCTGTCTTCGCCAACAATTTATATCTAAAGCATGTTCCCTCACCAAACCTTTGTCCAAATTCCCTAATTTCATCACCCCATCTATGTTTTTCCTCTCTTCTTAACTTCCACCCTAACAAGGCCTTTTCACTCAAATCATCCATCCTTACCGCATACTCTTACCATCTCAACCTTGACTCTTCTATCATATCAGTAATTTGTATCACCCGAGCACTTCGAATTTCTTCTTTTGTCAGCCTCTCAAGCAGGAAATCCCCTTCATCCTCAATGTTGCTCTAGAGTTTTTGCTTCTTCTTCACTCTTAATATACATAATTCAGAACCGTGCACAATCAGTTGTCTTTATGGAATAATAAATCTTAGATTTTCAGGTTCTTCGTCATTCTTTTGTCGAGCTATCTTTGTCTGACTTTCAGCCTCAGTTTCACACCCTTCTTTATGGTTTGGAGTAGATTATAAGTATTTGGGATTTTCTTGCTTCTTTATCTTATTTTTAAATATTTATCCCCTCCCTGCTTATTGGGCCCCATAATCTTAGTTTTATACACATTTAACTTCATACTATCCCGCCCATTCGTTTCTCTGCAATTCTTTAGTTTCTGCCGCAGCAGACCAGTCATATGTATTTAACCATCCCTGTAGCTTTTCAGTACCTTAACAGTCACAAACGCTGGCTGTTATTACTGCTGTCTTCGTTCCTTTATACACTATTTTACCAAACCACTCCTAATTTTCTATCACTTCCTATTATTAAGTACCAAAACACTACCTTCCTTGGAATTCCATCAAGTATATTCTCTAGGTTTAGAAATGTAATATAAAACTTCAGGTTACTTTCCATCCTCTTCTCCTATGACTAACGATGTGGAGTGCATCAACTGCACCGTCCTTTTATGAAACAGTAATGCTGTTTACTCATCTTCACAATTGCTCGAAATCTCTCACCAACTATTTATAAAATCTTCGGTAAATGTTCTGTTAGTTTGATTCATCTACAATGACCACACACCATACTATCTCCCTCATAGTTAAGCACATTTCATCTTCCCTGCCCAGTCATTTGGCATTTTCTCCTCTTTCCTTATTGCCCCTAAGAGTTCTAGTATCTGCTCTTCTCCCACTCCGCCAGGTACCTTCAATTAATTTGCACCTCTCTTGCTTTGTCCTTCTTTTTTACCTATAGCTTTCTTTACTTGAGTATATTTTATTGCCAAGACCGGTACCTCCATCTTCCCCACCTCCCCCAATTCCCCCTTTTTTCATTTTCTGTAAACTAGCTCCTTACAATATTCTGCTGATCTTCGTTTTATGTCATCATCCTTATCCCGGTGTAAGATATTGCCTTCAAAACCCTGTGACAACACCTGCCTGACCTAGATCTTGTCTGTCTTTACTTTTTCCCCCTAAATTTGATATTTTGTAAATATCCTTTACCTCTTTCTCCTTGTTTACCCTCTATTCAACTCCTCTGTAGTTCTTCCAGTAGCTATGCCGACTATGATCTTAGATTGAGTTTCTTCTTTATATTGTTCGTTGGAAACTTGCCCATATTTCACCTCCCATTCCTTAAAAGCCTATTGTAAACGTTCCTGCTTGGCGATCTGCCGGACTGTGATTCGAGTCCCGCAGAAGCTCGAAAGTTTCTTGTAGTGTCTGCAACCTCACTATCCTTGTGAGCTAAAAATGGTGGCTTTGGGGGAGCTTATAGGTCTACCTGCTGAGTCATCAGCAGCCATTGCCTGACCCTTCTTGTTCGTAGCTTGGGTGAAGAGTGGCTCAGTCTCTAGGGTATTGTCCTGCTAGCTAGGATATTGTCACTGCCCCTTGCCGCTGCCAACCATGAGCGGCCTTTAAACTTTAGATACTAGATAGGCCCTTGTCCAGCCAACTGCTTCTAATGCCTCCTTGTACTTTTTCATACCATTCTAAATATTTCTTCTCTGTTAATCCTCTCCTCTCATCAATTCATTCTTACTTTAGATTTATATTGATTACATGACATTAGTAAGAAAGGATAAATTGAAAGAGAGAGAGAGAGAGAGAGAGAGAGAGAGAGAGAGAGAGAGAGAGAGAGAGAGAGAGATTTTGTGCATGTGTCTGGCAGCAGTCCAAACAACTTCGAGTTACAGGCAAGTAAATCCACGAACTTTGGTTGCAATTACTGTTATTACTAAATCGTTTCTCGGAATCCTCAGAATCTCCCACTTATTGTAATTATTATTATTGTTGTATCTTGTTTTTGGTTTCTTGAAAAGATATTTAGTATTTAAGATGTTGCACTTATGTGAAAAAGATGTAAAATACCAGTGAAACATTAATTTACTTGAATGGGTAAATGAAGTGGAAAAAAAGTCGGTACATCGTAAATATGTCCCTTAGCAAATGTAACATGCCCATATGTAGTTGTTCCCAAAAGAAGATGCATTTCACTTTTTGTAATTCACCTAACAGCTGCTCATAACTTGGTGTTTATGACATTTCTTGACCCTTATCTTTTTATGAATATGGCACTAAGTTCAAATTGGTTCATTGTGCATTGTCTAAGATATTTCTTAAATTATTCTGATCGTCGTTTGGATTCAATATCCCATAGACTATAGTCCATCATGTAGTATTGCGTTATTTATGCAGTTACCTCAAAGCATTGCCTCTTGTACCAACCGTGTCACACGATCGTACATAGTAACGACATATCTCTTTTTTGTATATAGTCTCCTTTGTATATTCGTTCTCCCTTCGCACTGATAAGGACCTGAATAAACATGTCTGTTTTTCCCACCGTTAACTGTTAACAAAAACCGTTTTTGGTTGAACAGGAAACAGCCTGTTATATGTTATGGTCTTTTTACCCGCAATTGATGTATATATAAACTGATGTTCTGTAATAAAAGTTACTCAGTTGCTTTCATCCTGCTTTTGAGTCACAGCCTCTCTCGGCCTGTCACACTCTTCTTAAGCGAAGTTTTGTACTTCACAGTATCATTGAACTTTTATTGGCGGTATGACTAGATTGGGGAACGAACATCCAATTGCGAGAAAGAATCGGCGAAACTTCAGACGTTCAAACTTGGTACAAATGCTTTATTTTGTTGAGCAAGCTGACACTGCCATCTCCATTTCTTTAGCTGTTATTTTACTTGTTCTTGTTTTTTTCTCTTTCCTATTTCATTTATTACTTTTATTTTTTTCCTATTCGGGGCTCCATTCCTTAGTGGGACGAGTGGCTTGTATCATCCTACTTTCCAACTAAGGTTGCAGTTTGGTTTATAATAATGATGCGTGGAAGTCTTCCGTAGTTTTCCATCATGGGGACTGCAAGACCTCGGGCGCTTTGATAGTGTGACCTATGGACACTGCGATAATTTTTTATACAGGATATGGGTATTATTAGGCAGGATAATATATATATATATATATATATATATATATATATATATATATATATATATATATATATATATATATATATATATATGTATATATATATATATATATACGTATGTATATATATATATATATATATATATATATATATATATATATATATATATATGTGTGTGTGTGTGTGTGTGTGTATATATATATATATATATATATATATATATATATATATATATATATGTATATATATATATATATGTATATATATATATATATATATATATATATATATATATATATATATAATGTGTATGTGTGTATAAATGTCCTTTCACGCTGACTGGCATTGTCATACGTATGACTATTCGGTGGAAAGGGGGAAGGGCTGAATCTGTGAGTTGTGAGGCGTGTGTATATATCTGTCTAAATATTTAGCCATAATTTTTGACTGGTCGTATACAACAGTATGTATATATATGTATATATGTACACACACATACACACACACACACACATATATATATTTATATTATATATATATATATATATATATATATATATATATATATATATATATATATATATATATATATATATATACACTGTATAGTTCAAAATCTAAAGTGTTCAAGATTCGAGTACCACTGGTTCTGAAGCTAAATTTTAGTAAAGGATCAGGCAACCACATATCTTTATATTATATGTTCAATATGATTCTAAAGCTTGCCATTAAAATACTAAAGTTTGAACCGGCACCTTGACTGAAAATTATTGATTTGCATGTTACTTGCTATTCAGATTGCAGATAGTACCTCAAAGTAGCTCGGTGGAGTTGAAGTGCTTTGAACTTCTCATAGTAGGTTGAGTTGCATCTCTTGAGATGAAACTCCTTTCAATAACTTTGCTGGCTGATTGAGATGGAAATGCGTCTTAGATGAAAGGAAATGATGTAAGATATTCAACTTGCATTGCGATTATTCTTAGCTACATCATTTTAGTTATTAGCTTTTGAAAGCCTTGGTGACACAAATGTATACAAAGATAATCCAGGCGTGCGTTTAATTGACACTTAGGTTTTAAGTAGATTCCATGTTCCTTATGCGATATAGTGATATTGAGACTATTTAAGTGTCAGTTGCTTCCGTGGAATTCTTTTTCATTCTCTGTACTTCCACCTCTTGCTTTTTGAAAATTTATTTTAATATATTGCCTGCGTTGTCTAATGAAGATATGCAAGTGCTTCTTGCTTATACTCTACAATTAATATTAGGAATATTAAGGCTTCCATACAAACCCTTCTGACCCCTTCTTTAATAAGGCCTGTAATTTGTATGTAGAAATTACAAAAGCCTCATCGATATGTTCAAACTTCATGGGATTACCATTTCGTAATAATCTTGTAAAGTATGAAGTATACTGTAATTGCATTTTTCTGTCAGCAGAATGAGTTGAAAATCATATTTAGGTTTATCAGTTGAGGATTGACCCTGGTTACGTTCATGGTCCGATTATACGATCAAGGGTCTTTCCTTGAAGGACCTGTGTACCAATGTTGACCATAATGTCGTCCAATATCTTTATATATCTTTTGACTTTGATGTTTACAATTTCCTGAAGGTCTAAAAACAGAACATTATTCTGATGGATTATTTCATAATGACATACTTCATGTTATGTAGTTGAAAAGATTGATTCATCAAAAAAAAATATATAATTTTTCATTAGTAAATCATTATTAGAGGGTACAGTAAAAATTGAGTTATATGCATCCCCCAAAACTATGCGTGGAATTTTTGTCAGAAATAAATGAATATGATTATTTCATAATATTTGATAAGTAATTCAAAAGTTTTAATGTAAGAAGATGCAAAAATAAATTAAATGTTTGTGAAGTGATAAAGTAATGAGGGCAATAATGATGGTAAATTTTTTAGATAAAGGATCATTCTCTGAAGAAAATAACTGTGGTCGCCAATGTTTGATGCAGCTATTCAAAGTGGACGGTGTAAGAAGATGCAAAAATGAATGAAATGTTTTTGAAGTGATAAAGTAATGAGGGCAGTAATGATAGTAAATTTTGTGATAAAGGATCATTCCCTGAAGAAAATAACTGTGGTCGCCAATGTTTGATGCATTCATATTAAGTGGACGGTCTATAGTACCCAACGCAAAGTATTCCTGAAAAAAGAAAATCTTATTAGTATTTGCACAAAGGCTAAGATTATTAGTTCCTTCATTCAACCTATTGGCAGTTAGATAGGAAAGAATTTCCAAGATGGTAAGATTATAAAAATTATCTTGAAAACTCATGATTAATCAAGTAGTAGAGAATACTTCGTGACAATTACTGGTGGACTGACACATGCCACTCAAACAAGGGTCTGGGTACCATGATGTTAGTTGATGGTGAATCAATATTATTCGTGCATAAATTTTGTTCAGTATTAAATTACATACTGGAGGGTGATGTAGTTGAAAAGTACAAAGAGGTAATAAGTGCTGTTTTGACTAACGTCTGTCGATCGAGGTACCGTGTTTGGGATTACTCAGGATCCTTGATACTCACATGCTTCAGACTTGAATTTACTTAGAAGATCACTGTTCTTAAAATATTGTATGTTTATGTCAAGTGTGAAAGGAGTCTCATGTGAAAATTGTAGTTAGATTATTTTTCCCTGAAAAAATATATATACAGTATATATATATATATATATATATATGTGTGTGTGTGTGTGTGTGTGTGTGTGTAGTCACGTGGCCGTGTGGTAACTAACTATATATATATATATATATATATATATTATATATATATGCATATATATATATATATATATATATTAGGTATGCGTAGAACTTTATACGTTGACAACACGTAAACAAAAACTTATATATTTAATTTTGAGAGGTGAAAATAGATGTCTAAAGATGTCTTTCCACGGAGTCATAGGTGATATTTATTTCGTGCTTCCTGCCTTCTTTCCTTCTTCTCTTCGCTCGGCGGATCTTTGTAACCCAGGAGTTACGGTATGCATCAATATCCAATCAGTGCCACTAAGTTCTCATAACAATTCCCGAGAGAGAGAGAGAGAGAGAGAGAGAGAGAGAGAGAGAGAGAGAGAATGGCACGCACTGCAGATGTCTTTGCTGCAAGGTATTTTACGCTTTATGCTTTGGTCTCTGGAAGCAATAATGGTAAAACAACCTTACAAGCTTTAAGCTTGTTAGCTACCATATTCAGATAAGTACTTAGCTTCACTTACAAGTATCGTAGATACTTTCGTGCATGTTCTAATATGTGATTATAGATTTTACATGTCCATGTAAGTTTGTGCAGTGATTATTGCCAGTTATTTTTTTTTTTTTATTTATTTTTTTTTTTGCCATAGCCACTTTCGCTGTACATACTGTATTTTTTCTCAAAATAAATGTTTTCCATTTCAATGCCTTGATATTTGCGATATTTGCGTTAGTAAATGGACGTTACCATTCACTTTAATCAGGTACTAGAATATTGGAGTATCATTACTTGAAGTAGTATTTCGGTAAATTTTTGAAATATTCATTCTTGTATTCCAATGTCTGTTGAGCAGGATAATCTTTCTGATCATTTACACGATTTTCCAAAAACAGGTATCTTTCCTGGCTGCCATCGGCCATTCTCGTATATATTTGTTCAAAATATGTTAACGTTCTGGACCTTCTCTCGAAATTGTATTTGAGAACATGGTCGACTATTATACATTTAAAAAAAGTACATCAATACCTGTTACTGTTATGTAACTGCAGAAATAAATGTCCTGTCATTTTATGAATTCCCCAAACATATCTGAGTAATAACAGTGGCTTTATAGCTTCTCTTGCTGCAGCCATCGTCTCTGATGGTTCTGCTTAGTATATAGCATTTTCCCATGGTCACGTCTATTAGAGAATAACTTATTCAAGCCATTTTCACTTTCACATAGGTTTTTATATCTCTGTTGGTAGTCTCTCTTGATCTTTTCGCTAGAGTTTTGTTAAGATGTGGAATTATCGAGCTGTTTGATTTTTGTTCTTTTTAAGGTTACCATCCTTTCACATTCGTTTAATAAATGATAATATTATTAGTTATCATGTAATCGTTGAGGTACCAAAGTTTAGTTGGGAGGATATGCCATGATTCTATCCGACTTGCCTTACGAAGGTCACACCTGGAACATTTGTGTATCACTTATGAATATTTCATGTCCGAGCATCTACTTCAAGTTAGATGGAATTCATAATATTCCATTTTTGCGAAGATAGTTTTGCTAATTAAAATTTCAACTCTCAGGGACTGGGTTTTGTTTTACGGGAGGTTTCCTTTTTGAGTTACATAGGGAAGGCCCGTCGTATATTATTTTTCTCTCATATGTTTAGCCCCCCTCTCAATATCTTAAAACTAAAGTTTGTCCCAGTGTTATTTTTTACTTTTCCACACTCAAAAAGTTATCTAGTATTTTTGTTTTCATTGTAGCAGTTTTCACAGCTTCAGAATTCCCTTTTCTTCTTTTTGCGTCTCTTGGTTTTGGCTTTCCATTATTGCTTTAGGGTACATCAGTCAATGTCTCAGGGGATAAGAGACATTTATGGTGTACAGAGTTATAAGCTCAAGTTCGATGGCCTGTGTAAATACACAAACGTACTTTCCATTGATAATGCACATGTATATAACGTTTATCTGTGATCCGTGTTTAAATCTTGTACTAAAAGTTGTAGTCGCCGATACCTTGATATACATTATGATGGCATTTATATGTACACCACTTCCTGTGGTGTTTTTCTTTTTTTTTCTCATAACACCGAAATTTCCATAAACTTGGCCTGTGATTTTTAGAATTTGAAACGAGGCCATTGAATTATGGTATATCATAGGTATCCCTATTTGCCATTCATTTGTTTTTAAGCTTGTTCTAATAAAATCCCTACTTATCAGTTTGTTAATCAGTTTAAGCATTTGATAACTTAGTCATTTAATATTTCTTCAAATTAAGGAATTGTTAAGTTTGATTTAACGCTGTGACCAAATTAGAAATTGGCCATTACCGTAAGACTGCAAAATAGACATGAAGCGAAAAGTCATATCCTCAAACCTAGAAATCGAATCTTTCAACATACCTTAGAAGTTTGGTGTAAACTGAAATGGGAAGCCTAAAGAGTAAGGTAAACCCAGCAAAAGACCTTCTTCGCTTTCCATCTATGATGAAAATTAGTTTTCTTCAGTTGAATCTTGACATCAAGGTTACTGAAATCATCTACCTTTACGTTACTCAAGAAATTTAAGGTGGTTAAAGATAGTTGGCACTAGCTAAAAAAGGGAACTCTTATACCTAAGAAGTATGTAACTTTCAGAATGGATCTCGTAATTATTATTATTATTATTATTATTATTATTATTATTATTATTATTATTATTATTATTATTATTATTATTATTATTATTATTATTATTATTAACTTCTTTCCTTGTTTAAACAGAGGACTCCTTTGACAGGAGTATGATCGTTTTATGAAGCCAATTGCTGTACTTGAGGGTGCTTTGCTGTACCTTTCAGTAGTGTGTTGTATTATTATATTAATTGCTATTATATGCCAAAATGTAAATTCTCGTAGGGAGACTACATCCCAGGGCTCTATCTTCATTCCCTCATCCTTTCTTCAAATCTTGTTGTCCAACTTATTAATTTTGAATTCATATGGCTACTGCAGGGTTTTCTCCAATTGCAAACGGGCATTGTATGGTCTGCAACCAATAATGAGTTGAATATTCCGATGAAGATTACATTATTTAAGAAAATTATAAGAAATGATAGCTAAGTGAAATTAATATTGCAAACCATAGATAAACTGTGAAATGAGATTCATACAGATAAACTCTGAAATGAGAATCGTATCTACTTACTCAACAAAGAAGCATTTACACCAAGTTTGAACTTCTGAAGTTCCCTGAAAATTGTACAATATTGTAGTGCTAAACCTCGCATGAAAAAAAAAGAAAAAAAAAATAGAAAAAGAAAAAAACGTGGGTCTGTGACATGGCAGCTTATCTAGTGTTAACGTAGAAGAGGGTACATTGTAGGAAGATCTGAATACCAAGGGTGATAAATTAAGTGAAAGATAGTGCCAGAGATTAATAGCAAGATGACCTCGTATTTGGGTAGTGCCATCAGTGCATTGTAGGCATTAGGGAAAGATCATATCATTCCTTCGTTCCGTAGCTGCACTGGATTTATATCATCGTACTGAACTTCCGATCAGATTCCTTTCTTCCATATTGGTGTCTATTCTCTTAGATTTTATTACAGAGTATATGTAAGGTTTTCCCCCCCCCAAGTTGCATTTGGGGGGCTAAATGGCCTCACAGGCTCCAGAGCCGGGCTATATACCCCAAATATTTGAACCCGAATACCAAGATAAAGAATAAGAAACTTAACCGAGCTCAAACTTTGTTTAGCAATTTAAAGATGTAAGTTAGCTGCTGAAGACGAAAGGAAAGAACAATGTTCAAAACTTGGCAGAGTAAAAGATGCAAAATCAAACATTTTCTTCAGATTGGGAAGTATCCAAAAATCGAGAAAAAAACTTTTGAAGTGGAGGCGTTTATTTTGCAATTAAAGAAGAGAAAAGATCCGATGTGTCTCATACGTGAATTTGCAATGAAGAATTACGCACAGACCTTTAAAGGAATTGCTTAAAGTTGTAGAAACGCTGTCAGTTGAAAAATCTAAGTGAGGAGGATCTAATATCCAAGACAATCAGCCTTTGATTTTAAAGTTTAATTTCCCTTACTATAATTTGCATCATGCACTAATTTAAGCTAGATCTCTGATAAAATAGATGAAAATATGTCTACAGCCGTAATAAAGGTTGAAAAAAAATTTGTGGTTTATGGCACTTTTAATTAGTATTTCACTAGGGGGTCAGTATCAGTAACACTGCTAGAAGGCATTTTCCACTTGTTTGCTGTAATTAAAAGTATGTAACTGGGATTTTGGACATAGTGATAAAAAAAGAGTGTGGATGTGAGCATTGAGGTACTACACACTAACTGAAGTTCAGCCACTGAAGGTGAAAGTAAAAGTTCCACATTTAATAAACTATAAAATGGCTAAAGGGAATATCTTAATATCCAACTTTTGTTTGCTTTGAAAGATAAAACTCTTGAGTATGTTAATGTCGTCTGGATAAGAGAATGATTCTCCCATAATGGTGGAACAAACAAGAAAATGTATAGAATCGTCAACTAATGGTGTTAGGGATGAATACTAAATGAAATCTCCCTATGAGTTCGTCTAGTCAATAATGTCTACGATTTTCTCAAATTCAGCCACCTAACCCACCTACGGTACCAATAATGTTCTGAATGTTGATTAAGATTAATTATCACAAAATTTCTCCTATATAAGTGAATAACTACAGCATGAGTTGTATCTTATTCTATCCTATTTTATTTCTTGAACAAGACCTGAGCTAGTAGACTGTTCTATTATAGAGTTTTGAGGACTAAGATGTACACTTACGTTGAGAGGCTTGTGAGTCTAGAAGGACTTGAATCTCGATATCTAGAGCAAGTGGTCTTCCACTGTCTTGGGTTAGAGTTCTCTTGCTTGAGGGTACAATCAGGCACACTATTCTATTTAATTTCTCTTCCTCTTGTTTTGTTTAAGTTTTCATAGTTTATATAGGAAATATTTATTTTAATGTTACTCTTCTTAAAATATTTTATTTTTCCTTCTTTCCTTTCCTTACTGGGCTATTTTCCCTGTTGGGGCCCCTGGGCTTATAGCATTTTGCTTTTCCAGCTAGGGTTGTAGCTTAGCAAATAATAATAAAA
>NC_090743.1:13154907-13159907 GCF_036898095.1 Palaemon carinicauda
ATTGACTCCTCCATTCCATGAGAGTGAGAGAGAGAGAGAGAGAGAGAGAGAGAGAGAGAGAGAGAGAGAGAGAGAGAGAGAGAGATTATCCTTTAACCTCCAATGTCCATTATTTTTCTGTAGCAGAGAGGGCAAAAAAAACTTTTCTATTGACTCCGCCATTCCATGAAGTAGTTAGAGAGAGAGAGAGAGAGAGAGAGGAGAGAGAGAGAGAGAGAGAGAGAGACTTAATTTAATAACTGTATATTAAACCCATTAATCAAATTCCTTGTAATATCTCGAATTTTTAGTCGTTTGGCTAGATTTTAAAAAAGACAAAACAATCCATTGATGAAAGACCCGAATTCAACAAACAAGAGGAAGTAATTCGCAAAAAGAATGGCAATGTTAATGACCTCGTAATTCATCAATGTGCGTTCACTTCATGAGTTCGAAGAATAACGACTCAACAGGAAAGAGAGAAAGATTCCGTCAAACTTTCTTTTATATCACGTCGGTCTTCCAAGTTTTAAACTGGAAGAAAGAAAAAAGACAAAATAGCATTGTTGGCCCAACTTCACTCATAAAAGTTGGTGGATGGAAACTTAAAAGATAATTCAGACGATGTGTAAACTCGTTGTCTTTCGTGTAAATATCATTATTCATCTCTTCCTTTATTCGCCCATTGTACATAACCTGGCGTGAGTGCTTGCGTGCACGTACCGCGTCAGAACTCGTAATAGAGGGATTTCAACAAACTCTTAAGATTTACCAAAGGTCCTGAAGCTTCTAGTAGCCTATTGGAAACAGCCCTACTTCGCGATCTTCCGGACAAGGGTTAAAGTCCCCGTTCATGGTTGGATACTGATCATGTGTATATAGTCAGTCTCTAGGGCATTGTCACTATCCCTTGTCTCTGCCAATTAAATGAAATACTCCCTTTACAACTACTTTCCCTTTTATTTACAATAGCAGTTATTCAAGCCTTTAATAAAAAACAGTAATTTTGGGGGGAGAAGGTTATTTGCCCTTCCTCGTATGGCCCCTCTACATTATCCCATCAGCCAGAGCCCAGCAATACTTGAAAATACGACTGTGATGAATACATGAATGGATAACTTATCTACACCTGTCCATTTTCTTAGCCTTCGTCTTTCCATTTTAAAGGGGCCGCTTCTGATAAATGCCTTATCGATTTATCAGGGAGTGAGTTTATGTCTTTATTTCCGTTGCTTTCTTTGATAGTAAGGTAAATGGATATAACTATCAGTTCCCCTACAGTTTTCTAATTTTCCTATTGTACTGATGTTTTGTTAATATTTCCATTAATTACAACAACAACAACAGTCATAAGAACAATGAATGACATAGAATGCCAAACACTCTTGCCATGTAAAGTCGTGACCACCTACGGAGAATACGGGATAGGACAGGGAACAAAAGACTACGATATAAAAAATAATAAAAACTATGGGAATAATGATAACATTAATAACGATATTTATCGGGAATAAGCTGTTTTGCATTCTTCGGAAAAATACAGTCAATGAAAAAGAAAGTTTCAGAAAAGACCAAACAACAATTACTAATTCCTCCATCCTTTTAAATACATATTGCAGGATGAAACTTTGCCAACCCCACCCACCCAAAAAAGAATCATCGATTCCATTCATCTTGTTACACATGATAAAACACAATAACAACGGCACAGATTTTCTTCGTTGTAACAATTCTCTCTCTCTCTCTCTCTCTCTCTCTCTCCTCTCTCTCTCTCTCTCTCTCTCTCTCTCTCTCTCTCTCTCATAATAAACACCAAGTTTATGGGTCTACAAATACATTCCTTTCCTACCACTCTGAGTGACATTGCCCAACGTATGACTACCCGGTCTTTTTCGGGGGGAGTAGTAGTAGCCATACCCTGGTGAGAAGGGGTATCTAGAGACGAATACTCAAAACCCACAATCTCCCACAAATTGCCGAAACAGCGGGTTGTATTTAGGAAAGGGAGAGGGGGTGGAAAAGGTTGAATTTGTGTGTGTACATTCATCTAAATATTTAGCATTAATATTTGACGGGTCACGTACACGTGTGTGTGTATGTATGTATGTGTGTGTATGTATGTATGTGTGTGTATGTATGTATGTATGTATGTGTGTGTATGTATGTATGTGTGTGTATGTATGTATGTATGTATGTGTGTGTATGTATGTATGTGTGTATGTATGTATGTATGTATGTATGTATGTATATATATATATATATATATATATATATAAATATATATATATATATATATATATATATATATATATATATATATATATATATATATATATATATATATATTACGGCTGCCAAATTACAACAACTCCCGAGCTCCAAACTCATCTGTTTATTTTTACAAAAGTCTGTTATACTTGAAAATTAATACCCAAGCTCTGAGAAAATTATGCAACTCCCAGATGGCAATATATAAAAAAAAAAACACTGAATATCCAAAGATCTCTTACGTACACTCAAAACAAAACTGGGTGATTATTTAATAAGAACTATTTAAAACAACCTCTTACTTTGATTCTTAAACAGGGATCACGAGTAAGCATATTAAGAAATATGGGTGATCGAAATAATACACACTTTACAAAAATAAATATATTCTATAAAAAAGTTATTACACAAATGCAAAAAGAATTAACAATAAAATAAATTACTCAAAATATTAAATCTGAACAAAACCTTAGATTAAGACAAGAAAATGTTACCTTAAAAAAAAAAAATTATACAATCACTTGTTTCACTGGAAATTAATTTATAAAAATATTTAATTTTGATAATAAAGGAAAATAGTTAACACTTTAATGATAAAACACTAAATGGAATTTACATAAATGTAACTGATACACTTGTGTGTTTTGGATCACACGAGGTAACCGAACAGTTAAGACAAAATAAACACAATTCACCGTTTAGCCTAAATCTCACAAGGCCAGTTACAAAAATTTATATTAAACAAGTACTTACAATAACACCATACACTTCAATAACATTCAAGGTTTCATTAACGTCCTGAACACACTATACACAATATGTGTTGGATAGAAATCGTTAATCACGTTTGAGAGGGCACGCACTTGACGCACTTGAGAGGAGGGAGGCGGACGAACTTTGGCTCTTTCAAAGGGACAGGCTGGATCTCTTTTGCTCCTTATGCATTCCTAGGGGCCTATATATATTGACTTAATACATTTAGATGATTATAGGTCAGGGGGTCTTGAAGCTTGGGGGGCAGTGCTTACGGCGCCAAAGTTGCCAACTAATAAAGTAACAGATTAGTTCCAACACACATGGCGAGGCAACCCCCTCTCAACTAACTTAGCCCATCTTTCGCCTTTTTTCAATGTACAAATCGCTTGAGGAGATCTACCGAAGAGATGTGAATCAGAATTTTGTGAAAACAATATCACTCAACAAGCAACAACAGCAACAACCACATCAACAATAACACTTCAGAAAGCTGTAAAGCATAGCATGACATTTATCCTTTTTCACAATACAAATTCGAAAAAATTATAGGAATTACATAATAAGGGTTAGCAGCAAAGAAAATTTTCATTTGCAGACATTCATTACTTCTCATTGAAAGCTACCTTTTTAGACTTTTCCCACATGTACAGATAATACCTAAGGGTTATGGTAGCCTATTGAAAACGTTCCTTCCTGGCGATCTGTTGGACAGGTGTTCGAGATTCGCTCTAGCGCAATAGTTTCTTGTAGCATATGCAGCCATACTATCCTTATGCGCTAGGTATGCGGGATTTGGGGGGGCCTATACGTCTACCTGCTGAGCCATCAGCAGCCATTGCCTGGTCGTCCCTAGTCCCAGCTTCACGGAGAGTGGGCTTGGTCCCTGATCATACATATGTATGGTCAGTCTTTCGGGCAAGTTATTGTTCCTTCCCCCTGCTACTTATGACAATCTTTAAACCCAGACACCATTCTCAATTCGGTTTCAAAAACGAAACCCATAAAATGGATAAATAAAAACAACCCCAACCTGAAGCCAGTAAGATCATTCTGCTCCTAAATCGTTCAAGAACTGTGACTCGCTGGTCTGTTTATACTGTAAAATAACAAATTTGAAACAGTATTTCTCTAGGGCATATACAACTTTAAAGTTAAATAAAAGAAATAATTTAAGTTATGCGGTTATATTTCCAAATTGTCCGGATGTTTCACAAGTTACTGGGGAGCATTCGTGCCAGGCAGAATTTCTGACTGATTTATTTCATAATATTAATTCATACTGATACTTTAATCATTAAATAGGCTAATATCCCCTTTCATTCAGTGTTCAATAATTCCAGTTTTTCATAACAATTTGTATTTGCGCATTTCATTAACGTTATCACGATCGTCATTCTCCACATTATTACTTTTTTGCAATTATTATTACTAATCAAACTGTGGAAAGACTACAGACGCCTTATTTATACTGTAACCTCCCCCAGACTAGCTTCAACATCCAAACAGAAAACAGAGAAGAAAATAATAACAATAGAGAACTAAGCAAAAGATAAAAAAAAATTTATCTTCCTGATATATGTCATTAGCCAATCACAACCCTCCAGGTATCTAATTTCTACCACTTCTAAATTACGTCATCATCAACCCAATTGTTATCCCTTCTATATGACGAAATTTGCGAAGAATAGAGTACAAGTAGGTACTTTGGAGATTGCATATAGAAACTATATAATTGGAAGAGAGAGAGAGAGAGAGAGAGAGAGAGAGAGAGAGAGAGAGAGAGAGAGAGAGAGAGAGAGAGAGAGAGAGAGAGAGACTCATAAAATTTCAGATATTATTTGAGATATATGTATATATATATGTATATATATATGTATATATATATACATATATATGTGTATAACCATATATATCTATATCTATATATATATATATATATATATATATATTAAAAATTCACACGCACACTTGTCCAAGATAAGAAAGTTCCATAAGAA
>NC_090743.1:13164907-13174907 GCF_036898095.1 Palaemon carinicauda
AGATGGATGGAATTATGCCTTGGTGCCACATGGGCAAACACAAGGACCAGGCAGACCATACATTGCCCGTTTGCAATTGCAGAAAACCCTGCAGTAGCCATATGAAGTCAAAATTAATAAGTTGGACAACAAGATTTGAAGAAAGGATGAGGGAATGAAGATAAAAGGGGATGTAGTCTCCCTACGAGAATTTACATTTTGGTATATAATAGCAATTAATATAATAATACAACACTTTACTAAAAGGTAAAGCAAAGCACCCTCAAGCACAGCAATTGGCTTCATAAAACGATCATACTCCTGTCAAAGGAGTCCTCTCTTTAAACAAGGAAAGAAGTTAATAATAATAATAATAATAATAATAATAATAATAATAATAATAATAGTTATAGTAATAGTAATAGTAATAATAACAGTAATAATAATAATAGTAATAGTAATAGTAATAATAATAATAATAATAATAATAATAATAATAATAATAATAATTACGAGATCCATTCTGAAAGTTACATACTTTTTAGGTATAAGAGTTCCCTTTTTTAGCTAGTGCCAACTGTCTTTAACCACCTTAAATTTCACGAGTAACGTAAAGGTAGATGATTTCAGTAACCTTAATGTCATGATTTAACTGAAGAAAACTAATTTTCATCTTAAATGGACAGCGAAGGTCTTTTGCTGGGTTTACCTTACTCTTTAGGCTCCCCATTACAGTTTACACCAAACTTATAAGGTATGTTGAAAGATTCTATTTCTTGGTTTGAGGATATGACTTTTCGCTTTATGTCTATTTTGCAGCCTTAGGGTAATGGCCAATTTCCAATTTGGTCACAGCGTTAAATCAAACTTTCTGCAATTCCTTCATCATGAAGAAATATTAAATGACAAAGTTATCAAATGCTTAAACTGATTAAAAAACTGATAAGCAGGGATTTTATTAGAACAAGCTTAAAAACAAATGAATGGCAAATGGGGATACCTATGATATACCATAATTCAACGGGCTCCTTTCAAATTCTAAAAATCACAGGCCAAGTTGATGGGATTTTCGGTGTTATGAGAAGAAAAAAAAAACGCCACAGGAAGTGGTGTACATTTAAATGCCAACATAATGTATATCGCGGTATCGGCGACCATAACTGCTATAGTACAAGTTTTTAAACACTGATCCCAGAAACACGTTATATACATCTGCATTACTAATTGAAAGTACGTTTGTGTATTTACATAGGCCATCGAACTTGAACTTATAAACTCTGTACACCATAAATGTGGTTCCATTACATAAAGGAACAACTCTCTCATCCCCTGAGACATTGATTGATGTACCCTAAAGCAATAATGGAAAGCCAAGACCAAGAGACACAAAAAGAAGAAAAGGGAATTCTGAAGCTGTGAAACTGCTACAATGAAAACAAAAATACTATATAACTTTTTGAGTGTGGAAAAGTAAAAAAATAACACTGGGACAAACTTTAGTTTTAAGATATTTGAGAGGGAGGCTAAACATATGAGAGAAAAAGAGAAAAATTATATACGACGGGCCTTTCCCTATGTAACTCAAAATGGAAAACTCCCGTAAAACAAAACCCAGTCCCTGAGAGTTGAAATTTTAATTAGCAAAACTATCTTCGCAAAAATGGAATATTATGAATTCCATCTAACTTGAAGTAGACGCTCGGACATAAAATATTCATAACCGATACACAAATCTTCCAGGTGTGACTTTCGTAAGGCAAGTCGGATAGAATCATGGCATTCCCTCCCAACTAAACTTTGGTACCTCAACGATTACATGATAACTAATAATATTATCATTTATTAAACGAATGTGAAAGGATGTTAACCTTAAAAAGAACAAAAATCAAACAGCTCGATAATTCCACATCTTGACAAAACTCTAGCGAAAAGATCAAGAGAGACTACCAACAGAGATATAAAAACCTATGTGAAAGTGAAAATGGCTTGAATAAGTTATTCTCTAAAAGGCGTGACCATGGGAAAATGCTATATACTAAGCAGAACCATCAGAGACGATGGCTGCAGCAAGAGAAGCTATAAAGCCACTGTTATTACTCAGATATGTTTGGGGAATTCATAAAATGACAGGACATTTATTTCTGCAGTTACATAACAGTAACAAGTATTGATGTATTTTTTTTTAAATGTATAATAGTCGACCATGTTCTCAAATATAATTTCGAGAGAAGGTCCAGAACGTTAACATATTTTGAACAAATATATACGAGAATGGCCGATGGCAGCCAGGAAAGATACCTGTTTTTGGAAAATCGTGTAAATGATCAGAAAGGTTATCCTGTTCTACAGGCATTGGAATACAAGCGTGAATATTTCAAGAATTTACCGAAATACACTTTCAAGTAATGATACTCCAATATTCTAGTACCTGATTAAAGTGAATGGTAACGTCCATTTACTAGCGCAAATATCGCAAATATCAAGGCATTAAAATGGAAAACATTTACTTTGAGGGAAAATACATGATGTGCAGCAAAAAAAAAAAAAAAAAAAAAAAAAAAAAAAAAAAAAAAAAAACTGGCAATAATCATAGCACAAACTTACATGGACATGTAAAATCTATAATCACATATTAGAACATGCACGAATGTATCTACGATACTTGTAAGTAAGACTTAATATGGTAGCTAACAAGCTTAAAGCTTGTAAGGTTGTTTTACCATTATTGCTTCCAGAGACTAAAGCATAAAGCGTAAAATACCTTGCAGCAAAGACATCTGCAGTGCGTGCCATCTCTCTCTCTCTCTCTCTCTCTCTCTCTCTCTCTCTCTCTCTCTCTCTCTCTCTCTCTCTCGGGAATTGTTATGAGAACTTAGTGGCACTGATTGGATATTGATGCATACCGTAACTCCTGGGTTACAAAGATCCGCCGAGCGAAGAGAAGAAGGAAAGAAGGCAGGAAGCACGAAATAAATATCACCTATGACTCCGTGGAATGACATCTTTAGGCATCTATTTTCACCTCTCAAAATTAAATATATAAGTTTTTGTTTACGTGTTGTCAACGTATAAAGTTCTACGCATATCTAATATATATATATATATATATATATATATATATATATATATATATATATATATATATATACACATATATATATATATATATATATATATATATATATATATATATATATATATATATATACATAAATACACACACATATACATATATATATATGTATATATATATATATATATATATATATATATATATATATACTTTATATTTTTTTTCAGGGGAAAAATAATCTTACTACAATTTTCACAGGAGACTCCTTTCACACTTGACATAAACATACAATATTTTAAGAAGCAGTGATCTTCTAAGTAAATTCAAGTCTGAAGCACGTGAGTATCAAGGATCCTGAGTGATCCCAAACACGGTACTTCGATCGACAGACGTTAGTCAAAACAGCACTTATTACCTCTTTGTACTTTTCAACTACATCAGCCTCCAGTATGTAATTTAATACTGAACAAAATTTATGCAAGAATAATATTAATTTGCCATCAACTAACGTCATAGCACCCAGACCCTTGTTTGAGTGGCATGTGTCAGTCCACCAGTAATTGTCACGAAGTATTCTCTACTACTTGATTAATCATGAGTTTTCAAGATAATTTTATAATCTTACCATCTTGGAAATTCTTTCCTATCTAACAGCCAATAGGTTGAATGAAGGAACTGATAATCTTAGCCTTTGTGTAAATACTAATAAGATTTTCTTTTTTTTCAGGAATACTTTACGTTGGATACTATAGACCGTCCACTATGAATAATTGCATCAGGCATTGGCAACCACAATTATTTTCTTCAGAGAATGATCCTTTATCTACAAAATTTACTATCATTACTGCCCTCATTACTTTATCACTTCTAAACATATTTTTATTAATTTTTACGTCTTCTTACATTAAAACTTTTTAATTACTCATTAACAATTATGATATAATAATTATTATTCATTTATTTCTGACAAAACTTCCACGTATAGTTTGGCGGGATGCATATAAATAAATTTTTACTGTACCAACTAATAATGATTTACTAATGAAAAACTACATATATTTTTTTCTAATGAAGTAGAATATATCATTATGAAATAGTCTATCAGAATAGTGTTCTGTTTTTAGACCTTCAGGAAATTGTAAACATCAAAGTCAAAAGATATATAAAGATATTGGACAACATTATGGTCAACATTGGTACACAGGTCCTTCAAGGAAAGACCCTTGATCGTATAATCGTCCCATGAACGTAACCAGGGTCAATCCTCAACTGATAAACCCAAATATGATTTTCAACTTATTCTGCTGGTAGAAAAATGCAATTACAATATACTTCATACTTTACAAGATTATTATGAAATGGTATTCCCATGAAGTTTGAACAGATCGATGAGGCTTTTGTAATTTCTACATACAAATTACAGGCCTTATCAAAGAAGGGGTCAGAAGGGTTTGTATGGAAGCCTTAATATTCCTAATACTAATTGTAGAGTATAAGCAAGAAGCACTTACATATCTTCATTAGACAATGGAGGCAATACATAAAATCCAATTTTCAAAAAGCAAGAGGTTGAAGTACAGAAAATGAAAAAGAATTCCACGGAAGCAACTGACATACTTAAATAGTCTCACTATTTCTTTATTGTTATAATATCGCATAAGGTACATGGAATCTACTTAAAACTTGAGAGTCAATTAAACGCATACCTGGATTATCTTTGTATACATTTGTGTCACCAAGGCTTTCAAAAGCCAATATCAACTGAAATGATGTAGCTAAGAATAATTGCAATGCAAGTTGAATATCTTACATCATTTCCTTTCATCTAAGACGAATTTCCATCTCAATCAGCCTGCAAAGTTATTGAAAGGAGTTTCATCTCAAGAGATGCAACTCAACCTACTCTGAGAAGTTCAAAGCACTTCAACTCCACCGAGCTACTTTGAGGTACTATCTGCAATCTGAATACCAAGTAACATGCAAATCAATAATTTTCAGTCAAGGTGCCGGTTCGAACTTTAGTATTCTAATGGCAAGGTTTAGAATCATATTGATCATATAATATAAAGATATGTGGTTGCCTGATCCTTTACTAAAATTTAGCATCAGAACCAGTGGTAATTGAATCTTGAACACTTTAGATTTTGAATTATACAGTGTATATATACATATATATATACTGTATATATATATATATATATATATATATATATATATATATTGTATATATATACACATATATATATGTATATATATGTGTGTGTATGTGTACATATATACATATATATACATACTGTTGTATACGACCAGTCAAAAATTATGGCTAAATATCTAGACAGATATGCACACTCGCCCACTCACTCACACATTTAACACTTCCCCCTTTCCACGGAATAGTCATACGTATGACAGTGCCGGTTAGCGTGAAAAGACATTTATACACACACACATTATATATATATATATATATATATATATATATATATATATATATATATATATATATATATATATATATATATATATTATCCTACTTACTAATACCCATATCCTGTATAAAAAATTACCGCAGTGTCCATAGGTCGCACTATCAAAGCGCCCCAGGTCTTGCAGTCCCCATGATGGAAAACTACGGAAGACTTCCAGACATCATTATTACAAACCAAACTGCAACCTTAGTTGGAAAGTAGGATGATACAAGCCACTAAGGAAAGAAGCCCCGAATAGGAAAAAAATAAAAGTAATAAATGAAAGATAAAAGAGAAAAAACAAGAACGAGTAAAATAACAGCTAAACTAATGGAGATGGTCGTGTCAGCTTGCTCAACAAAATAAAAGCATTCAAACCAAGTTTGAACGTCTGAAGTTTCGCAGATTCTTTCTCGCAATTGGATGTTCGTTCCTCAATCTAGTCATACCGCCAATAAAAGTTCAATGATACTGTGAAGTACAAAACTTCGCTTAAAAAGAGTGTGATGGGCCGAGAGAGGCTGTGACTCAAAAGCAGGATGAAAGCAACTGAGTAACTTTTATTACAGAACATCAGTTTATATATACATCAATTGCGGGCATAAAGGCCATAATATATAACAGGCTGTTTCCTGTTCAACCAACAACGGTTTATGTTAACGGTGAGAAAAACAGACATGTTTATTCAGGTTTCTATCAGTGCGAGGGGAGAGCGAAGATACAAAGGAGACTATATACAAAAAAGAGAAATGTCGTCACTATGTACGATCGTGTGACACACGGATGGTAAAAGAGGCAATGCTTTGATTTAACTGCATAAATAACGCAATACTACATGGGATATTGAATCCAAACGACGATCAGAATAATTTATGAAACATCTTAGACAATGCAACAATGAACAAAATTGAACGTCGTGCCATATTCATACCAAGATAAGGGCAAGAAATGTCATAAACACTAAGTTATGAGCAGCTGTTAGGTGAATGACAAAAAGTAAATGCATTTTCTTTTGGTAACAACTACGTATGGGCATGTTACATTTGCTAAGGAACATATTCACGATTTACTTACTCTTTTCCCCTTAATTCATTTCCCATTTTATGTAAATTAATGTTTCACTGCTATTTTAAATTTTTTTCACATAAGTGCAACATCTTCTTAAATACTAAATATCTTTTCAAGAAACCAAAAACAAAATACAACAATAATAATAATAATTACAATAAGTGGGAGATTCTGAGGATTCCGAGAAACGATTTAGTAATAACAGTAATTGCAACCAAAGTTCGTGGATTTACTTGCCTGTAACTCGAAGTTGTTTGGACTGCTGCCAGACACACACACAAAATCTCTCTCTCTCTCTCTCTCTCTCTCTCTCTCTCTCTCTCTCTCTCTCTCTCTCTCTCTCTCTCTCTCTCTCTTCAATTTATCCTTTCTTACTAATGTCAAGTAATCAATATAAATCTAAACATAACTTAACGGAGAATGCCGTAAGCGATATACGAGATACGTAAGAAAAAGAAAAAGACATCAAGTAGGAATGAATTGATGAGAGGAGAGGATTAACAGAGAAGAAATATTTAGAATGGTGTGAAAATGTACAAGGATGCATTAGAAGCATTTGGCTGGACAAGGGCCTATCTAGTATCTAAAGTTTAAAGGCCGCTCATGATTGGCAGAGGCAAGGGACAGTGACAATATCCTAGCTAGCAGGACAATACCCTAAGGAACTGACCATATCAGCACCCCAACCACTCTCCACCCAGGCTAGGAACGAGGAAGGCCAGGTAATGACTGCTGATGACTCAGCAGGTAGACCTATAAGCTCCCCCAAAAACCACCATTTATAGCTCACAAGGATGATGAGGTTGCAAACACTACAAGAAACTTTCGAGCTTCTGCGAGACTCGAATCACAGTCCGGCAGATCGCCAAGGTGGACGTTTCCAATAGGCTTTTAAGGAATGGGAGGTGAAATATGAGCAAGTTTCCAACAAACAATATAAAGAAGAAAATTAAACTAAGATCATAGTGGGCATAGCTACTGGAGGAACTACAGAGGAGTTGAATAGAAGGTAAACAAGAAGAAAGAGGTAAAGGATATTTACAAAATATCAAATTTAGGGGGAAAAGTAAAGACAAAACGGGGTCGGCCAGCTGGCGTCACAAGGTTTTGAAGGCAATATCTCACACCGGGATAAGGATGATGAGATAAAACGAAGATAAGCAGAATATTTTACGGACCTAGTTAACAGAAAATTAAAAAAAGGGGTAATTGGGAGAGGTGGGGAAGATGGAGGCACCGGTCTTAGCAATAAAATATATTCGAGTAACGAAGGATATAGGTGGAAAAAGGTCAAAGCAAGAGAGGTGCAAATTAATTGAAGGTTCCTGGTGGAGTGGGAGAAGAGTAGATACTGGAACTGTTAGGGGTAATAAGGAAAGGGGACAAAATACTAAATGACTGGGCAGGGAAGATGAAATGTGCTTAACTATGAGGGAGATAGTATGGTGTGTGGTCATTGTAGATGAATCAAACTAACAGAACATATACCGAAGATTTTATAAATAGTTGGTGAGAGATTTCGAGCAATTGTGAAGATGAGTAAACAGCATTACTGTTTCATTAAAGGACGGGGCAGTTGATGCACTCCACATCGTTAGTCATAGGAGGAGAGGATGGAAAGTAACTCGAAGTTCTATATTACATTTCTAAACCTAGAGAATATACTTGATGGAATACCAAGGAAGGTAATGTTTTGGTACTTAATAATAGGAAGTGATAGAAAATTAGGAGTGGTTTGGTAAAATAGTGTATAAAGGAACGAAGACAGCAGTAATAACAGCCAGCGTTTGTGACTGTTAAGGTACTGAAAAGCTACAGGGCTGGTTAAATACATATGACCGGTCTGCTGCGGCAGAGACTAAAGAATTGCAGAGAAACGAATGAGCGGGAGAGTATGAAGTTAAATGTGGATAAAACTAAGATTATGGGGCCCAACAAGCAGGGAGGGGATAGATAATAAACAAGATAAAGAGGCAAGGAAATCCCAAATACTTGTAATCTACTTTAAACCATAAGGAAAGGTGTGGAACCGAGGTTGAAAGTCAGACAAAGACAGCTAGACAAAAGAATGACGAAGGAACTGAAAATCTAAGATCTATTATTCCATAAACCGACTACTGATTGTGCACGGTTCTGATTTATGTATATTAAGAGAAGAAGAAACAAAAGCTCTAGAGCAACATTGTGGATGAAGGGGATTTCCTGCTCGAGAGGCTGACAAAAGAAGAAATTCTTAGTGCCCGGGTGATACAAATTACTGATATGATAGATGAGTCAAGGTTGAGATGGTAAGAGTATGCGGTAAGGATGGATAATTTGAGTGAAAAGGACTTGTTAGGGTGGAAGTTAAGAGGAGAGGAAAAACATAGATCGGGTGATGAAATTAGGGAATTTGGATAAAGGTTTGGTGAGGGAACATGCTTTAGATATAAATTGTTGGAGAACACAGATCAAGGGAGACGATCCCTTTACTAAGGGAAAGCGGTGGGTTTGAAGATGTAATATGCAAAATATTATCTATTCGCATGGAACACCCGAAGAGTGATACCATGTAATCAATTACTTTTCGATAACCCTTAAACATCCAACCATTTCAAGTTTCCCTCTTCTTCATCTTGAAAGATATAGATCATAACCATTCACCATTTAATTATTGTAAATTCTTCCTAAATTACCCCAAAACCTCAAAACTCACTATTCCAGTTACCCTTAAACCTTACTTTTGCTAACATTTAACCTTAGCTTTCTCATAAATAGGCGGGGACGGTTTCAAACATCAGTTATCAATGATGCATTTGATGATATGGTTTAGTCTTGCAATATCCGGTGAACAGGAGGGCCTAAATATATCTGATTCACATCACTAAGACATTTCGTGACATAATTCTCAGCATATATTATATATATGGAGAAAAAAAAAAAGATGAATGGTAGGCTGACCTTTTTGAAACAATCTTATGAAAATTACCAAAATATAGCTGTAAGAAATTAGAAACTCATTAAAATTACCAAAATATGGCAGTACAAAATTCAGAAACTCAACATAAATATGTACAGATGAGTCATTCAAGGCCTCAAATGTTTCCAGCCTTAGTCTTTCTGGGTGAAATATAATGTTAGGGGTCTCAATTACTTTAGTGGTACCGAAACTGCCGTATGCAGAGATAGCCGTCTAGTCTATGAAATATGCAATAACCTGGCTTTGTGGTGCAGAATGACTGAAATTCAATAAATTCACTCTTTCTTTTCGCACTATGTGAAAAGTAGAAAAAGATGTACCTTATCAAGTTCTCATACTTCCTTGGTAAACTTTTTGTTGCCTTTGGTGCACATAAATGGATAGAGTGGCATGCACATTTGAATATCCAAATTACACATATATTATTTTTTTATTTTAACATCTGGTAATTAG
>NC_090743.1:13179907-13287407 GCF_036898095.1 Palaemon carinicauda
ATATATATATATATATATAATATATATATATATATATATATATATATATATATAGTGTGAGCGTTCGCGTTCATTTTTTTAAATCTTAATGGAAAAAATCAAACAAAACACTACCAAATTCTTTCGTTACAAGTTACCTCGAGGCAATAAAACATAACAGAACCATTTAATGCAAAATAACTTGAATTGTTTACAAATATACCATACATAATTTGGACAAACTTGGCTGGTAGTCTTCTTCAATTTATTAGCAATTTTTCTTTTTAATATGAGGATCTGTTATACAACGATTCACTAAGCCTTTAGGGTACACAACCCTCTGAATATTCTCCGGTATTGCCTATTCCATGGTTACAATCAATGTACATCTACAAACACTACAGGATACATCCCGTGTTCTAATTTTATTTCTAAGTTTAATTCTGATTGACAAATCCTTTACACTGTTGGACATATGGTATCTTTTATTTCATTGTTTACACAGAATATCATACACACAAGTACACACACACACACACACACACACACACATATATATATATATATATATATATATATATATATATATATATATATATATATACATTATACACTATACACGTGTATTTACATAAATAAACACACACATTTACATATACACACATATATTGTTAATGCATATACGTACTTGGGACAGACAGGAAGGGTTTCCCAAGGACATGAAAAAAAAAAACAAGATAAGCTTGGGACGGAGAGCTTTTGAAATTATGAAATGTAAAATGCCACTGTCTCTAAAAAGGAAAGTATTTAATCCGATAGATCTACCAGTATTAACTTATGCATCAGAAACTTCAGGCCTTATTAAATCCTTAGAGCTTAAGCTAGATAAGATTCAAAGAGCTGTGGAAAGAATAATTATGAGATTAACACTAATACACATAAAAAGAACAACATGGATACGAGAACAGACTAAAGAAGAGGTTATTCTAGCGATTCTAACAACAAGCAAGAAAAAGAAATGGACGTGGGCATAACATATAAAGAGAATGACAGATAACAGATGGACAAACAGAATAACGGAATAGGTCCCTAGAGATTGAAAACGATGCTGGGGAAGGAAGAGAAGACGACGGATTGTTTAGCTAAGAAAATTTACGAGCAAACACTGGCATAGAAAGAGCATAAACCGACAGGAGTTGAAGGACATGTCTGACGCCTTTGTCCTGCAGCGGACTAGCAACGGCCGATGATGATGATGCGATGATGCTATATCTATACACATATCTATGTGTGTGAGAAGGGGAACCACAAAATTTTCCTTTGTAATCACAATTGCAATTTGACACGTAGGGGAGAAGAAAACTAGATATCCTACATTTTTAAGGTAGAATAAATAAAGTCAAATATTCTTAACATAAGAAGACTGTGCATAGAAAACATGTAAACAAAAAATAACTGTAATAATAAAAAACAACCTTACTCATATATTCTTGTCCAGAAACAATCCAAACAATAAAACAATGAGAAATCATTTAAAAAAAAAATAACGTTACAAATTATTTCCTACTACAAAAACCAGTTGTTTGAGCAAGTAATCAGAAATGTAAAACATGAGATGAAAATATTCATTTGTATGCATACACGCATATATACACATTCAAAAACACATGTCTATATACAGAGAAGTAGAATCGGTTTATTCTTAAAAAACGATAAACAACAAATATGCATATATTGAATAATATTTGTATTCAAAAGTGCCTAACTCTCCTTTCCTAAGTCGGAGAATAGCTTTCAGTACCTTATCCGGTAGTCCACCCACCAGTACATGTGTACCTGCGTTTGTTGTGGTCAATAAAAAGGGGTGTGGCTTGCAACCTCATGCCTAAGGACTTGGTGAGAAACCTTAAGACTATATTTCTCGTCCCATGCCCCCCAAAATGGTAAAAAGGTTCATGGCGGAAAAAAATAATTAAACAATTGTATGATTTTCATTATAATTATATTCACATTATTTACACCCACACAAACACACACACACACCATATATATATATATATTTATATATATATATATATATATATATATATATATATATATATATATATATATATGTATATATATAGATAGATAGATAGATAGATAGATAGATACATCATATATATATACACATATGTATAATATATTTATATGTATTTATATATATATATATATATATATATATATATATATATATATATATATATATATATATATATATATATGAAATATTCTTACCGCTTGTAAACAAAGTAGCAACTAATCCATTATCATCACCATAATAATTATGATTAATAATAGTGATTATTGTCAACTTCGGATTAAATCCTGAGCAGAAACTTGAACATAACCTATAATAATTCGACTATCAAGACGGACGAAACTCTAGACATACCTTATCTATCTTATAACGATAGATAAACCATCAGAGTTCTCCCCCCATTTGTTTAAATAGTTAATAAAAAAATGGATTCTATTCATTAACATTATCAATAACACTTGAAAAATTATGACTGCTAATAAGCACATCCAATTGTACTATTGAGATAAGCTTATTCACGTAAAGAAAATATATAAAAACTCTTATTACGAATCAGTAGAGGTAAAATATCGGGGCCTCCGAATATATAAGACATCTACGAAGATCCGGTATACGATATTCGTCATTCAATCATTTCTATCTGCCTAAAACAGCTATGTCCACAGGAAGTGTAGTCATGCTCTTTAATAATAATAATAATAATAATAATAATAATAATAATAATAATAATAATAAAAATAATAATAATAATTAATAATAATAAATAATGAATAATAAATAGTACAATGATAATGATAATAATAATAATAATAATCATAATAAATAAATAATAATAAAAAATAATTAATAATTAATAATAATAATAATAATAATAATAATAACAACAATAATAATAATAAAGAAGCAAGCCAATTTGCTAGTAAAGAATAGAACTAAACAGTGAAAATATCATCCACGGCAATAATGCCTCGTTTCCAAGACTCCAAATTGCTCATGTGTTTCACGAGTTCACAAAAGCGAACAAAACAGTATCTAGTCCGACAATCTACAGTCCATTGAAGCAACGTACACTACTTCATTCAAGCGAATGTAATGTAAAGAGCTCAATACAAAAAAAATGGCCCCCTTAAAACGAAGAAAATGAACCTTACCCACTGTAATTTAAGCATAAAATCGTCGATAACAAACTATTGCCCAAAAGTGAAGTAAATAAATCAGTAATTTATTTCCCCATGAGGAAAACAAACGAAACTTTACATACATCAAACATGAAGGAAGGACCAGCATCGGTTTGCCCCTGAGTCCGTATGTGTGTGTTGATTACCTATTAAAGGTGTACAACCAACCTCAGTGGAGAGACAGGGGAGGGGAAGAGAGGGAATGAAGAGGGGAGGGGAAGTGAGAGGGAAGGGTGAGGGAGCGAGTGGGAATGTGAGGGGATCCTGAGCTAATCCTGGGTAAATGGATTTAGCTGATGTCCACAAAGAACCTGATCTTACTTGGAGGAGATATTGTCTATCAAGATGAAAATCGTATCAGCCGAGCAAACATCCCGTACAAGTACACGCACTCGCCAAACCCTCAACAGTATAGCTCTGAGTGGGAGAAGGCTTATCCCTGCTACAATTTCCTTTTCTATTGATACTGTATGTTTGCCAAGTGGGAACTCCATCAAACACTTATTCCTTCAGATTGTATGAACAGCAACGACCACTACAAATAATAATAATAATAATAATAATAATAATAATAATAATGGGGAAAATAAATCCACGTAGGTGCTATTATTATTATCATAATGATAATAATAATTATAATGGTAGAAAAAACCACTTAGGAAGTTAAAGAGCTGCTGACACAACTTCATCTCCATTTCACGTTTCCCAAAGCACAAACTCGGTAAATCAATCAAACAGGTACAATTTTATACTGCACAAGTATAAAATTACTGTAATTTCAATTTTAATCTCAACTGATTTATGGATTTTTGGCCACATGGCCAGGCATGGGGGCCGGGAAGACCATTCAATACAAAATATCCAACAGTTTAAGGGTTCAAATGCCACTCATGAATGGCAAAGGTAAGGGACAGTGACAATGGCCTAAGTAGCACGAAAATGCCCTAGATATTTAAAGGTAGCCCGCTCATGAATGGCAGAGGCAAGGGACAGTGACATTGCCCTAAAGACTGACCATATATCATATGATCAATGCCCAAGACCCCTCTCCATTTAAGTTAGGACCAGGGATGGCCAGGCAATCCCCCAAAGACCCCATACTTAGCTCACAAGGATGGTGAGGTTGCACACACAAGAAACTATAGAGCTTGAGAGGGATTTGAACCAAAGTCTGGCAGATCGCCTTGCAGGGACTTTTCCATTAGGCCACCTATGTTATGTCGACCCTTATCCAGTGTTATTTACAAATTACAGTTCTCTAAAGCTGTTGTTAATAATATTAATAACGAAAATATCAATAACATCACCAATGATGATAGGATGAGGGTACTTTCGATTTATTTTATCTGTTTAGTAGTTCCGTTACCAGATATGCATTTTTATTAGTACAAATTCCATTAAGTCTACCTCTTATAATTCCATACAATTATATATGGGAGGCTCACAGGTCATTAGCCTACTCATCAAACTACACAATCTTTTAAATGCACCTTAATTTCCTGTAGATTCTTTCAAAACCTTTAAAGTCCAGAACTGAATGACACTCCATTTTAACAGTTGTGAATCCCATTGCATTCATTTGAAAATAATATATTAATTTTTTTTCTGGGCCTGGTCAGTAATGGAAAAAAATTCAACTGCATTTAAGTATGGAGATGAGCATAACTTTTTTTTTCTTTAAATAACTACTTACCTATGAAATGCAGATTGATTTCAGCAGAGATGTAGGCAGTTATTGTGAATTTAGCTGTTAGTGAGCTGGTGAAAAGTCAGAAATTTAAACGATTTGAACATGTGAGAGGAAGGGTCAGAAAATAAGCATTTCCCATACGAAACTACTGAAAAAGTACTGTACAATGCTTTGTACACAACTCACTCGGATTGGTGAGGGGCCTTTTTTCCCGATCTCATGCATGAAAGCACCATCTCTCACGAGGGCAAGTACTAGCAACAGGCGTGTGAGCACTGTATACCAGACCGGTCAGCACTTGGTACAAACTAATTTGCACCGAGCATGATCTTGGTATGCACCGCCCTCATATACCCCATGATCGTTGAAAACATGTAGCTACAGTACGTTGATCAGACCTGTTTACACAACATCTTCCCTTCAAGTGTAGCAGTAGCATTCAATCGAGGGCAAAGCATTCAGTATGGGAACGGACAATGTTTCACGCAGGTGTTCTCATTTCCAACTAAGAGCAAGCCTGTCCAGACACTACATGAACATGGGGAGCTTTAACGAGGAGGAAATAGCAATCTCATTTAGTAAGAAGACGCTGGATACTCTCCAGGCAAGAAGTCATATAGATCCCACTGTTTAATTGTAAATCTAAGAGTGTGGTTGGTGTAGCAATTCGTGGGGAGAAAGGAGACTCCCTCGGAACCTCTGTCAGTAGCATAAGGTCAAGGTCCCATTCTGCATGTAACTATAACAGGACTATCCACGTCATGGATAAGTCAGTTGCGGATCTTATACTGATGAGGAATTCCTCATTGGAAAGAATGGTGGAAACGCATAGATGTCCCAGCTGTCCCACGTTAGTTGAAAGGCGGACTAAAGTGCTATCTATAGATCCAGTACTGACAAGCAATATGTCGGACTCTCCCGGCTGAGGGGCATCGAGAACAGGTCATGTTGGCGAACCCTAGAAAGTCAACACTTTGTCTGCTATCCAAGGGTCCAAGGATCCTTCAGAACTAGCTACCTGAGACTTATTGCTGTTTGTCTGCCAAGATCTGTCCCTCACAGCCTTTTGACAGCTAATTGCAAAGTTGCCATGAAATAAAACCTCCTTGCATGTTTGGATGTAACCCAAACGGATTGTTAAAAAGCCAAGTCACTTACTTTCAACTCCAGGAGGTTTACGGCGCATTGTCGATCTCACTTGGCACAGCTAAGAGGCCCTGTGCTGCAGCAGGTGGGCAGCCCCATCCACTTCGTTTAATGCATCTATAAACTTGGGAAAGAAGATCTACTTATATGAAAAGGTACAAGACCCAAAAATTCAGGTTTCCCTTTGCTCCAATCTCCCCGGAAATGAGCATTCTGGAAGAATACCTACCCTGAGACCCAAAGGTCTTCAGCTGCCACTGAAGTGACCGCATGCAAAGGCTACTGCTGGGCATTAGACACTCTGACAAGACCAGGTGATCCCGCAGGTACTGCCACGGATGGGCTTGTAGCGAACTGTAACTGACGAGCTACTTATTTGAATCTTCCGATTCTACCTGCGATGAAAAAACTCTTCCTCATCTCTGTCTGCATTTCAAGATATACTAAGTCCTGCTTGTGTTTCAAGGAGATTTTCTCCAAGTTTTACCAAAACAATCCCCGCCTTGCAACAAAACTCGAGAAGCATGCTTAAAAATGGAGCTAAGAATATCTTTTCATATGGAAATAGACTTAGGTACTTCCTTGGGGCCGGAAAGCGAGCTTAACTGGTGAGTTAGGCTGGAGGTGGAGGCACGGGGAGTCTCGCAAGACCCCAGTGGTGAGGCACTGAGTAGAGAAAGGATCGCATAAATAACTGCGAGCTCCGGAGAGCTTAGTTCCAAAGAGACAGCACTCTCTGGTAACAAGTCGTACTGGATCATAGATCAGGATCGTGTCTTGCCATTGTATCGCAATCTTGATAGAGACTCACCACTGGTGTGCACTCGTGAAACGAAACTAGGTCCTGGCGAGCGCTCGCGATACAAAACTCTCCCCTCGAGAGCGCTCCCGTTTTCTTTTGTTTGATCTCCATCAGCTGGGAGCACCTTCCCTGAGGCAGATAACTTTAATGTATGAACAATAGTTTGTCCAAATGAAATCTCTATGCATAAAGCTTTCAAGAAAGCCAAATGTGAGTGAGGAAACAGATAAAAAGGAATACAATCCCGAGTGGGATCGATCTCATGCCATTCGTAATGGTAGGCAAACATGTTTCCAATTTACTAGTGCGTTCTATTGTTTCTGAACTCCGGGAAGGCTATACAAACATCAGCATTCTTTGTTGCTTTCTCCAAGATAAAGTCAAATACACTAACAAAAAATCATGTTTTCTCGAAAGGAGATGTTCCAAATCTAAAGCAATTTGTACAGTATTTCCTTCATACAATGGAATTCTGAATCCCCGAGTCAAGTCGTCCGTAAAATTTCAGAACCTATACAGGCTAACCCAGAATTTTTATTGCAATCTTACAAGAGAAAAAAATTAGTGGGAAAAAGTCAAATCCTACGAAAACTTTATTTCTTGCCTTGCGGCCGACTCAGGCTCTCAAAGGAATTTGTTTCCATAAACACTTTTTCAATATGTGAACACTGGATAGTGTGTGCATGCATACAATTAGCTATCTCAAGAACACAAGTTTCTCGTAAGAAAACAATCTTGAGCTCCAAGGCTCGAGTGATGTCTGTGTACGAGTAGTAAAATCACTTATTCTAGATTCCTAAATGCTTTATGAACATTAAGGGCCTGGTCAAGACAATCACTGGCTCAAAGAGCACTGGTGTAACCCATACTAACTGAGCCTGGATAACCGAGATTCAGAGTTGCGTTGCAAGACTGTATGGCACGCAATGAGAGATTACTCATTTTAAGCCAAACTCTCCAGTGAAAGGATATCTTTCACCTTTAGCACTGTAATCTGTACTCACTGCGAGCATGGGTAGCGAGACGCCGGGAGTTCGCATGTTCCAAACAATACTCTCAGAAGTGTTTCACCTTCGGCATTGATATCCAGTCAAGCTGTGAACCCAAATCTCATGCAAGACTAGGTTGCGAGGTATCGAGAGATCACTTGTGTAAAGCAACTCCCAGGTGCAAGGCTAGCTCTCTCCCCCTTAGTACTGTGATTCAGGATTGCTGAGAAAATTAATTGCGTTGCGACCAACGCTTACAAGAGGGAGAGAGATTGCTTTCTTCAAGCAAACTCTTGAATGCAAGGCTAGCCTTTGCCCCTGGCACCACGACCCCAGCTCAGTAGAGCTTGAATCACATAGCGAGGTATTGACAGATCGCTTGCATTAAGCAACCTCTCGGGTGAACTTGGCACCGTGATCCAGGCTTGATAGAGGCTGAATCGCGTTACTAAATGATGAGAGATTGCTAGTCCAAGCGGAACTCTCAGGTGAGGGAAAACTTTCACTCTTGTGCCAGAATCCAGGGTCACTGAAAGCTTGGATCTCATGCAAGTTTGGGTCCCAAGGTGTTGAGAGATCACTTGTTCCAAGCAAACCTCTCAAGTGAAAGCCTAGCTTTTACCTTGGGCACTACAATCCAGGCTCACAAAAGCCTGAATCACATCACGAGGAATTTAAAGATCGCTTGTATCAAACACATATCTTGGGTGAAAAGTAGCTTTCTACTTTGGCACCACGATCCAGGCTTGCTAAGAGTTTGAACCGCATTGCGAGGAGGAGAGAGATCGCTTGTATTAAGCAAACTCAGGTGAAAGGCTAACTTTCACCTTTGACACCCTTAGCTACTGAGACAGCCCCCTTGTTCTCCCAGTAACTGAAAAAGTATAGTGCTCTTGCATCGAAACGTGAGAAAGTTTCTGTGCTACCTGGATAGTTAAGTAACAGACCAGGTCAGCAAATCACACTAGCAACTGCGTCTGCCAAAAACCACAAAGGGTCGGTGGACTCAAGAGGAAAAAATGGAGAGCATATCTCTCAGATGAGTGCCCGAGGGTGGCGAGAGGTAGCTTAAGAAGCAAACCACCAACTGATCGCTGACCAAGTCAGGTGATCTATCACAATACAACTGCTTCCAATAAGGAAAGTTCGACGCCAAAGCCAGAGGATCCAAGTTGCTCGTGTGTATCCGCCAAAGGATCAGCAAACACAGATGGGACAGACTTCCTCAAAAGAGGATTTCTGATCTTAATCAATGACGGAGTCAAACATTCTGTCACAAATTAACTGCTTCCAAAAAATGAAGTTGGACTCCAAATCCCGGGACTCAAGTTCTTCGCACGTATAGGATTGGCAAACAAAGACGGAACAGACTTCCTCTAAACAGGTTTTCTGATCCTAATCACTGACCAAGTCAGACAATCTATCACAACGCAACTACTTCCAAAAAATGAGATTGGACTCCAAACCCTAAGGATGTAAATTTCTTGCATGTGTCCACCGACGGATCTGCAAACACAGACGGAACAGACTTTCTCTCTTGAGGATTTCTGATCCTAAGACTTCGAGAAGTCTAACTCCAAGGCGGTACGGGTAAGCCCTTGGCTACAGTTGCTCACCTTTAACCAACCTAAAGAGTTAATGGAGCCTTGAGTCTAATCAAGTATCCAACTCAATTAAAAAAATCCAATACACAAGCATTAACGAGAACAAACCCCAAAAGTAAAGTTTCATTTGCCATAGCCAGTGAATGTAGATGATGTTTATCTCCTACGACGGCTAAAATCAAAGTGATGTACTGTAGGTATGAGTGAGCGGAGGGGGGGGGGGGGGGGCAGTACTTCCCCTGCCTACAACAGGTAAAACGTAGAACAGTTGTCGACACCATGTCTTCTAGCCGTTTGCCAGCCTGTACTAACATCTATATCAATAGTAAAGAGCGAATGGTTTGTATTTGTGTAGGAACAATAACTCTTTAATTCATTTAATGATACAGAAATAACTGTAAGAATTCTTGATATGCATGTGTGCTAACCACTGATCTAAAAAATAGACTGGATCGAGCTTCCTTTGTTTCTAAAGTATAGCAAAGTTGAAATTCTGGCAGCCATATTGGCTATACCCCCGTCACGATCGATAGAAGGGCGTATTATTGTCACATCTATGTTTTCCTATGGCTTATGTTGTAGCCTACATTTATTAGGACTCTTCAAAAGAAACGCAGTGACCAATTGAGTTTAAATCAGGTCGCCCTTGGTTTTGGCTTCGTTTTACAGTTTAAACAACACAAGATTTTCTTGAGGTTCAAGCCGAGTAGTAGCGGCCTTATCAACACACACAGAAGTAAGATCGAAATTGGCTTGTTAATCTTGTAAACTAGATAAAAGTAGCACAAGAAATTAATGCTTGTTCATGATTATAGTTACTTATCTGTTGAAGATGCTTTGGAAACTTTTTAAATCTTGATGGTACTGCATAAGCTTTGAGTCTCACAATTTGCCCTATTCTGTCGATATGAACTTTAAAATGATCAGAACATATTTTTGTGTGTGGTGTGGCAGACCAATCTTCGCGACGCATTTCAATTAACCACAGTTTTTCTTTTTGGGCTCTGATGGAAATCTGAGAAATATTAATTTAATAATGAACTTTTGAAAATTAAATGTCTTGCTTTATGTACATATTATCAATCTGTGGCACCAAAACAATTATTAATTATGGCAGATGCACTAGCGTATCACTCAGTATCTATAATTCCTATACTGTACTGTTTACTGTACAAATAAACTAAACAGATAAAAATTTTTGTGTGTGTTGATAAAAAAATTTTGAAGTCCATAAGACTGTAAATCAAGAAAAGAAAAGAAAAGAATGAAAGAATGAAGATTTGCTTGTACATGGGAATAGGCCTAGAACATACTCGTGGAAAGTCCTTGGAAATCTGCGTTAGATGATTCTTCATCTGCACTTCCTTCACTGTCGCTTTGAACGTTTTCGGTGTCATTTTCATATTTTCTACGCTTGCTACACCCAAAAAAAATACTGTTTTCCCCGCTTCGCCATAACCGAGTCACTATAATGTGTTTGTTTGGGTTCATCCAAGATGGCACCGACTAACTGATGTTTCGCTGCAACACCACACCCATGAGAACAAAAGGTTGCTCGATCCAGTCTTTTTTAGAGATCAGTGGTGCTAACTCATGCATTTATAAACGATTAAGTTAAAACTAATACTGTATAACCCTCCTCTACTGGTACATTACTACAATCTGTTTGACCTTCCAAGCATTTTGTTTTACTAAAAACGTCAAGAGTTATATACGCTGTAACACATATTTCCATTTCAAGTAAGACCTCAATATAAAAATAGAACACTAACATCCCAACAGGTCATTAATATTGCAAACACACCGGGACTGGGACTAGGTTAGGTTACGTTATGTCTCACGGTTACCCATCTCACAAATTTTATAAACATGTTTATAACTGGTACCATAAAATAAACTGTACATTAACATTTTTAACCTAGCCTATTCTCTCTTCTAATTTTCCTTTTTCCTGCATTACAACAAGGCCTTGATATTAATTCTCTCACAATTAGGAGATCCATTAATATCTAGCCCAGCACCATCTGAGGTAACTTTCATAGGATAGGCTAGACTCAACCTACCCAAGAAAAGTAAAGGTGCTAAATATAGTTACAGCATTAATTACTGGTCGCCCATTAACATAGCCCAACCCAAAGTATTGGGGGGGGGAATATCGAAAGAGTTTTACTGTATTACAGATTCTCATTTCGAACAGAAAATGTGTTTTCCTGTAGTAAATAAGGTGATCTGACCGAATTTGACCTTCATTTCAACCGCAAACAAACAGAACAACCAATTCGACTAACTTTAAATAGCCGAACTGGTTGTTATTACGGATAAAATGAGGGTGAAAACCAGTTAAATCCCGTTATTTTCTACAGGAAAACATATATTTCCTGTTAAAATGTTTAAATGTAATGTCTTTTGTTATATATATTCTGTTAAAATGTTTAAATATGACTTGTTCAAATTCCGTGTCACTTCACTCACGTATGTTCTGCGAACGCTAACATTAGCAATGTTAGGCAACGTTACCAATGTTACGCAACGTTACCAACGTTACGATGGCATTGCTAACGTTAGCAATGCTACGATAATATTAGCATGTGTATTTTAAAGCATTTTTCAATATACCCTTTACACAAAACATAAAAAGGTACAAAAGGGTACAGAATCTAACAAACCCACCTAACCTAACCTAGAAGTTCCCAGGTCACAACCCCTAGCCGGGGAAAGCGCCCGGACCCCCTTACCAGGTCACAACCACTACCTGGGGGCAAGCCCCCAAACCCCCTTCCCAAGTCACAAACTTGTACTGGCAAGAGGTAATGTTGAGCTTCGCACTCTAAAAACATTAAAATTAAAGAAATGAATGACTTATTTTCTATGACCCGGATCGGCGTTTCTTCTTGGTTTTAGATACCTTAGTTTGGGTATTGCAGTAATATACGTGAATGTCTTTTCTGTACGATAGGAAAGAACGGCACTTGGGGCACTGTAAACGTTGAGGTATTATATTATGTGATTTAAGGAAATTATCAACATGGAATGTCGTATCAAAATAATCACCATGAAATTTAGCAAATGCTTCTAAAGTATGGAATATTGCAGCCATTACAAGTTTCTATAACTTCCTCTATCGCAAAATACGAAAAAAAAGCTCACTTGAAATAACAAACACCTGACTAGGATAAAGGTTTCCACGGAAAAGGATTTGTTGGGAGGGGTATGAAGAGACCACTTGAAGAGATAAGGAAAGGGGGTAGGGAAATATTAACCCCCACCCCTGTGCAAACTTTTCATACGTATGAATTCGTGATTGGTTAACGGAAAAACAATGGAGTTTGGAGAGTACACAAGAATGAACTAGAATGGGAAACTTGTCCAGAGCAAGTATTTATGTGAAATCGGGGTATGACAAGGTAATAACAAAATGTATAAAAGTAATTTGTTCCGTAATTGAAATACAAACCCCGCTTTTTAATATGGGTATTACTTTCGGCGTAGCTGAAATAACGAGCCATTAGAATTTTAACGAGGGATTACTACCCCCTTGCTAGTTAGCGAGGGCGTAGGGAGGGGTAGCCTGCTAACCCCCCCCCCCCCCCCCTCATCACACACCTGTGAATACTTCACTTTGATTTTGGCTCGTGTGACGATCAGATGTGTCTGCTCCCACCCTCGCTTATTGACAGCCTTTGATCTTTTTTTTTGCTTCTTCTTTTCAGTGTGTTTGGAAGTTGGCCTCTATCATGCGGAAGTGTTCCGGCTTACCTGACCGCCCTTGTGGTACTTATATGTCAGCGGTCAACACGGACCCTCACACCTTGTGTCCTTTTTGTAGGGGTCAACGGTGTGACAGAAATAAATTGTGCGGTGAGTGTAGGGAGTGGTCTACCTCCCAGTGGTAGAGGTTTTCACGTCACCGGAAGAAGTCTAAACGGGATATTTCTCCTTCAGGTGTTTCCTTGAAGAGAGAAAATCCCAAGGACTCTTCTTTCGTACCCCAAACCTCCTCCGAAGCTCCCACTCAATCGGTCTCTTCTGAGAGGCCGTCGAGTGGTAGCGTAGGCCGTACTTGTGTTCGTCAACCTCGGGGTTCGGGAGAGGAGTTGCCTCCCATAGCGAGGCAGCTCCTCCTCCTTCCCCGGGCAAGGTTATTTCTGCTAACGTGTCTAATGATGATTTATTGCAGCTTTGGGCTTCCTTGGGGCTTCAGGGTTCGCCCTCCAAGGAAGCCCTGTTTGACATAATCAGGTTGGGGGCTGCTGTCAAACAGTCGCCGGCGATAACAGAGGTTGACCCTCTGTCTATCGTCGACGTTGTTGTGGCAGAGGCTTCCGACGAGTTAGGTCAAACCTCTGCTTTGGGTGCTGATGTTGCTGAAGGCTTAGTTCCCCCCCTCCGAACATCCTTCGAGGGAGGAGCTAAGTCCAACGGTCTCTCCTGCAGGTGATTCTCCCCCTCGGGGAAGTTCACTAACAGAGACTCCTCTTCGGAGGACTGATGATGGTCTGCCTGCTGACCCCAGAGGACGTATCAAGACGTAAGGCTCGTCTTCCTCTTCGCCGTAGAGGCCTTCCTTCTCCCCACAAGGGAGTTAGGAGGCGCCTCTTCAGTTCTTCGCCTTCGCAGTCCCCCGCAGAGGATTCTCTTCGCCGTGCACCGACCGTTGCAGGTGCATCCCTGGACCTCTCTGCTGATCGTTCGCGATCTCCTTCGCCTGCCAGATCTGCTGACCTACCGTCTCCGTTCCTGGCTGCTGATGCGCTGTGGGTGCCCACGCACCTCGTTATCCAACAAGCAACGGTCCCTTTGGGGCAAAAGGGGCTTTCTCACATTGTGAGTATGTCCCTTAAGTGCCAGGTATCCCCTGCGCACCCACGTTCTCCTGTGCCCTCGCGCGCAGCTCACCTGCTGTTCCTGAGACTGCTATCCAGAAACATCCTGTTCCAGGGACAACGCGCCCGCGATCTCCTGTTGCAGAGTCTATGCACCAGCGCTCTCCTGCTCGCCATCGCTCACCTGCGCGCCAGCGATCTAGTGTACGTCAGCGCAGAACTGTGCGCCCTGATCCTGATGCGCGCCACGCGCGCCCCGATCTCCTGCGAGCCCACGATCTCCAGGTCGCCCACAATCTCCAGCTCGCCAGTGCTCTTCACCTGCGCGGCAGCGCTCACCTGCGCGCCATCGTTCGCCTGCGCGTCCACGATCTCCGGATCTGGGCGCAGGAGGGAAGACTCTGCTTTCTTCTTCTCGTCAGCGATCTCCTACACGCCTTCGGACCTCGCCCACTCGTCAGCCCTCGCCTGCGCACCATCACGCGCACATATTCCAGCCCCTGCTGTGCACTCTTCTAGAGGTCACCGAGATCCTGCGCGCCCACAAGCAGTCACCTTCGCGTGCAACTGCACTTGCTGTCCCTACTGCGCACCCTCTGCCTTCGCCAGATCGCGCACCTGCGCGCCTCCGATCACCTGCGCGCCATCGCTCGCCAGCATGCCCACGCGCCCCCTCGCCTGTGCTCAGTCGCTCACCTGTGCGCAGTCGCTCGCCTGTGCGCCATCGCTCGCCTGCGCGCCATCGCTCGCCTGCGCGACATCGCTCGCCTGTGCACCATTGCTCTCCTGTTCGTCAGCGCTCGCCCGCACGCTCCCTCACCCGCGCCTTCATCTCCACGCACGCGCGCGAACGTTCACCCGCGCGCGAACGCCAGCGCGATTCCCATCGGGATTCACAGCGCGAGCCCCTGCGCGAGGCTTCAGAAACGAGAGCATCCAGGTCATCTTCTTCACGTCCTCCCCCCGCAAGCGCAGATTAGCGTGCTCGCAGGAGGAGGGGAAGTCTTCCGATAGGTCAAGGAACCAACCTCCTTCTTCCCTTTCTTTTTAGGCAGGCCCGGTTGTAGTGTCTACTCCAAAGGATCGCCCGATCCCCTTCCCTCCAGAGGGAGTCTCTGACACAACAGCTGTCAGTAAGCAGCCATGGTTTGGGTCCCTTATCAGAGCTGTCGTGCAGGCTGTCAAACCTGCCTTCTCTGAGAGGGGCCTCAAATCAATGGCAGCTCCGACCCCACTGAAGAGAAAGAGAGGAGTAGAAGTCGTGGTAACTTCTCCCAGGGCCAAATGGGCTCCTAGGAAATCCTTGAGAAAGGCCCCCTCCCCCCCTCAGACTGTCTCTCCCTCTCCTGTAGACGAGGATTTTCCGTCCTCGGGGGAGTCTACCGAGGTGAGACGTTCTCCCATCGCACCAATGGGAGAAACCCCACCTCGAGCAGGAGAATCGTCTCTAGTTGGGGCGGAGATGAGCCCCCAGACTTCGTTATTGGAGTCCTGCATCCCACCTAGGAGAGAACTTAAGGAGACTAAGACCATCCCCAAGTCGTCTTCTAGGATTCGACCAGAGCCAACGAGACCCGCAGAGAACGCCCACGTGTCCCCCCAAGTAGAGCCTTTGGGGACGGGAGACTTTGCTGCCAGTTCTCTAGGAGGAGAGCAACAGGAGTCAGAGCATGCCTTCTCGCAGGTTCTGACCCTGATGAGACATCTTAACGGATTCCCGGACCCTGAGATTCCTCCTCGAGAGGGCAAGGACACGGTCCGGGACCGAGTCTTTGGCACCCAGAAGCCCGCTAAGGCCAGTGCGGTTTTGCTCTGGTCCCAAGGGGTGAAGAGTGCCAGGGATAAGGTTGAGGGCCAGCTCTCCGAGCTCGCCTCCTCTAGCCGTTCCACTGCCGGCAACAAGCTCCTCCCTCCTCCTCGCATCCACCAGAGGAGGTACTTTGAGATCATGGAGGAGTCTTGTTTGGCTCTTCCCTTACACCACTCTGTGGAAGAGCTGACCAAGGGAGTCCCTCTCGAGAGGCTCTCTAGCCGGCAAGTGACTTTCTCTGTGACAGAGATCCTAAGTCAGGAGAAGGTTGCAAAGTGTGCCATGCAGGCTACTTCGTGGCTGGACGTCTGGCTGGGGTCTCTTGGCCTCCTGTTGCGATCCGAGGACCTGTCTAAGGAGAGCACCAGGAAAGCCCTGGAGACGTTCCTCCTTTCGGGCACCCGCACCATTGAGCTTCTGGCCCACCAAGTCTCGAACTTGTGGGCCAATTCCATCTTAAAACGACGTGATGCGGTGGCAGAAAGGTACCACACGAAGGTCCCAGCCGTTGAAGTCAGCAGGCTCAGACATTCTTTCCTCTTGGGAAAGAATCTGTTTGAGCCTAAAGATGTGGAACAGGCAGCTGAGAGGTGGAGGAAATCCAACCAGGAGTCTCTCCTCCAGAAAGCTCTCACATCAAAGCCCTATAAACCTCCAGCACCTCAACAACCTCGCCCGTCCAAGACGACGAAACTGGCAGTGGCAGCAAAGACGACAGTGTCCAAACAGCAGCCCTTTCCTGTCTAAGACAAGAAAGATAAAAAGTCCTCCAGGGGAGGTAAAAATCCTAGAGGGAGTGGCCAAGGCCGCAAACGCTAGGATTGGCAATCCCCGTGCATGTCCACCAGTGGGGGGATGCCTACAAAGTTGCGCGATCAGGTGGCAGCAACTCGGGGCCGATTCCTAGACGATTTCCGTAATCAGTCAGGGATATCGCGTCCTGTTCACGACATCACTACCTCCCCTGACAGCGGATCCAGTGTCATTGAGCTCCTTTGCCATGGGATCGGCAAAGGGGCAAGCCCTACGGGCAGAAGTCGAGACCATGTTAAAGAAGGGCGCTCTCCAGGAGGTCGTCGACGGTTCCCCAGGCTTCTTCAGTCGACTCTTTCTTGTAAAGAAGGCGTCTGGAGGCTGGAGACCAGTCATCGATCTCTCAGCTCTGAACAGGTTTGTCAAACAAACTCCGTTCAGCATGGAGACAGCAGACACGGTCAGACTTGCAGTGAGACCACAAGACTTCATGTGTACACTAGACCTGAAGGACGCGTACTTCCAGATCCCAGTCCATCCGTCTTCAAGGAAGTACTTAAGATTCAGCCTAGACAACAAGATCTACCAGTTCAAGGTGCTGTGTTTCGGTCTCTCCACAGCACCTCAGGTATTTACCAAAGTGTTCACCCTGATTTCTTCGTGGGCACACAGGATCGGCATCCGTCTCCTCCATTATCTGGACGACTGGCTGATCCTGGCAGACTCGGAGTCGACCCTTATTCGACACCGAGACAAGCTTCTAGGAATTTGCCAAGATCTCGGGATCATGGTAAATCTCGAGAAGTCTTCTCTACTTCTAACTCAACGACTGGTATACCTAGGCATGATCTTGGACACCAATCTCCACAAAGCCTTCCCATCAGACGACAGGATAGCAAGGCTGAGGAGGGTCGCAGACCCTTTCCTCAGACGGGAAGAACTCCCAGCCCAATTGTGGTTACGTCTCCTCGGTCACCTTTCTTCCCTGGCCCGTCTAGTTCCAAACGGTCGCCTCAGGATGAGATCCCTGCAATGGCGACTCAAGTCCCGGTGGAATCAAGGACACGATTCCTCGGACGTCTTGGTCCCTATGGGTCCTGCGGAACGGACGGACCTTAGTGGTGGGTGACAGACGAGAACCTACGAAAGGGAGTGGATCTTCTCGTCCTCCCCCAGATTTGATGCTGTTTTCGGACGCCCCAAAGAAAGGGTGGGGGGCCCATGTTCTGAGCCATAGGACCTCAGGCCTGTGGTCACAATCAGAAAAGTTCCTCCACATAAATCTGCTAGAAATGAAGGCCGTATTCCTGGCACTTCAACAGTTCCAACAGTACCTGGCGGGTCACTCCGTGGTGGTGATGAGCGACAACACCACGGAAGTGGCTTACATCAACAAGCAGGGAGGTACCTTTTCAGAGCAGCTATCCCATCTTGCAGTAGAGATACTGGGATGGACCGAAGTCCACTCGATTCCACTATCAGCTCGCTCCATTCCAGGCAAGAGGAATGTGCTCGCCGACAGTCTGAGCAGGGCATCCCAGATAGTGAGTGCCGAGTGGTCTTTGGATCCTCTAGTAGCCAACAAAGTCCTGACTTTGTGGGGTTCCCCAACGGTGGATCTGTTCACAACAGCTTTGAATTTCAATCTTCCGCTGAAAGGATGTCTGGACACCTGCGAAAGTCATCTGCAGGGGTCTACCAGGCAAAGTGGAGAGTTTTCGGTGGTTTGTGTCGTGGAAGGGGTATCTCTCCACTCGATGCCACTATTCCAGCAATAGCGGAGTTTCTCGTGTATTTGCGGGAGGAAATGCGCCTTTCAGTCACAACAGTGAAAGGCTATCACTCAGCCTTAAGTCTTGCCTTCAAGCTCCAAGGAATGGACATTTCTTCTTCACTGGAACTTTCTCTACTCATACGAAGTTATGAACTTACCTGCCCTCAGTCAGAAGCGAGACCTCCTCCATGGAACGTGGTTCGAGTTTTCAGGTCTCTTAAGAGACCTCCCTTCGAACCATTACACCAGGCTTCTGATCGCCACCTGACTTGGAAGACGGTGTTCCTACTTGCTTTGGCTTCGGCCAAGCGAGTCGGCGAACTTCATGGTCTCTCGTATGACATCGCCCATTCAAGGGATGGGGGGAGTTAACGTTCAGATTCGTCCCTGAGTTTGTAGCTAAGACTCAAAATCCAGGAGTGCCAGACCCTCGGTTCGACTCTTTCCGGATTTCGAGTCTTCGTTCTGTAACAGATGACCCAGACCATCTCCTACTGTGCCCAGTGATCTGAGGCTCTATCTTAAGAGAACAGCTGCAATTCGTCCGTGGGTGTAGGCATTGTTTGTTAGCACCGGAAGGACGAAGAGGAGGGTTACTAAGAGCACTATCTCAGCATGGATTCGCAGGGTTATCCATCGTTCCCTGAATCCTGACCCTCCTCCGTCACGTCGCCCTAGGGCACACGATGTCAGGGGCATTGCTACGTCCCTGGCCTTCAAGAGAAACTACTCAGTGACGCAGGATTTACAAGCAGGGGTTTGGAAGCGTCAGACAACCTTCACAGCCCATCACCTGCAAGACGTGACCCACAGGAGGCTCGATACGTTCTCTGCACAACAGCTGGTTTAAACCTAAGGCTCCTTAATGGACAAGTAGCAGATGGTTGAGGGCATTGTTACCCGGTTTTAGTCTACATGAATGAAAAGGTATGCCTGGCCCTTATTCTTTTCTTCATCCTCCCTTCTCTTGGGGAAAGCAGCATCCTGGGTTCTCTGCACAGCTGACCTCAAACCACTGCAGGTAAACCATGTTTCCTTGTGTTCCTAAAATTAAGTTAATATTGTCACGTCCCCATACCATTACGAGGTGGTATTGGGAGCGTCCTATCCTGGAATTCCATCTAAAGGACTTCAGGTCTACTTCTTAGGACGAGTCACACTTCATTCCTTCACACACAAGCTTACGTAGGCCGCGGTCCTTGCAGAGCAAGGCACTTGCGATTTGCAGGGACTCCTTATCTTTGAGTACTAATACACTCAGATACTGAGTCCCCGGGCAAAAAGCCAAAAGCCAGTAATGGCTGGGACTTACCACCCTACCTAAGGGTTGAGTCACCCATATTAAATAGCGTGGTTTGTATTTCAGTTACGGAACAAATGACAAATTCGTAGATAATTTGTATTTTTCCTAACTATACAAACCTTAGCTATTTAATCAAACTTGCCGGCCAGGCCTGTCCCCCGGGAAGTCCTACCTCTAAGCAAAGTGAAGTATTCACAGGTGTGTGAGGGGGGAAGGGGTAGCAAGCTACCCATCCCTACCCCCTCGCTAACTAGCAAGGGGGTAGTAATCCCTCGTTAAAATTCTAATGGCTCGTCATTTCAGCTACGTCGAAAGTAATACCCATATTAAATAGCTAAGGTTTGTATAGTTAGGAAAAATAAAAATTATCAACGAATTTGTCATATAGAAAGATAAAATGGAGTGTATGATAAATATTCAATGGAAATATAAAATGTGGTGATTTTATAAGGTATCGAATAATAAAACGTGTAATACTGGGGACAAACGTAATATGTATACGAGGGTATTACATAAAAGGGATGGTATAGTTGTACTGGATCAAGACATATACTTGAATAAAGCGGGTGAAGTCGAATTGTTAAATTTCACAGCTAGGGAAGAAGAAATCCTATTGGTGGAGGAGGAGTCTATGCGCAAGGAGGAGGGGTTTTGCGCAGAAGGTCGAAACCTGCTATGTACAAACGAACGAACAAGAGCGACTACAACCGACAAGTAGAATGACAAAAAATAAATGAAAAACACTGCTAAAGTTAGCATGTTACGCTAACATTGCCACAGCTCAATATTACAGTATTTTTTCATGAGACATAGCCTCTGCAACGGCGCCTCCAAAGTTTATCCTCTTATACTGTTTTGTCCTTCCCTCTGTTTATTATACATCCAAGAAGGTAATGTATAGAGGAGAAAAGGCTTGTTTTACCATTATATACCGTTTCCCCAGTATGTTTTCCCAATCAAAACCCCAAGTTCCCACTGGGGGTCCCCCACTATTGTAGGATATATATATATATATATATATATATATATATATATATATATATATATATATATATATATATATATATATATATATATATATATATATATATATATATATTTCTGAAACTATTCAATTGCGATGGGAACGAGTGTCATTTTTGGAGAGAGGAATTTTTTCAAAAGAAAAAAAAGTTTTTTATTCTAGGTTACATTGCCCTGTAATACAGTACAATAATACCAAAACATCTTGGGACTGAAATTCCCCCTGGCGGAATAACAGCCCGGGCTGCTTTTCCCGGGGGGAAATTGATCCTAGGCTAATTTTCCCGGGGGGGGGGGGGGAAATTTCAGTCAGGGGGGGAAAATTTCCTGCTACACCGGTACTAGTGTTAATATATGCCAAGTAATGATTGGCAATGACCATGCTAGGAGCTAACCTACGTAAGGATACTTCAATTTGTTATAATTCATGGCAACAACAGAAATATAAGGGATAATTGGAGATTATAAATTCTTTACGCTACACTTCTTTAAATACTATACATTAATTCTGGTCTATTACTTTACATTGATTCTTGTCTATTACTTAGGACGCTTTATTTACAGGCTAAGAAACACAAAAGAACGCATTGCTACTCTGCACTGCAGACCAAAGCTAGGCCTACACCGAGCATACTGTAATGGATTATAAACTTTACATACCTTGCTGTTACCGTTACAGTAGCACATATAGGACAATAGCAGTAGATGCTTTAATAGCTGCACACAACACTTTATTACACTATTAAATATTAGTTCAACTTGAAAACAAGATAAGAACAACCGAACACAAATCAAACGCAAACACAATCTAATCTGGCACCGTCGTATATGATTCAAATGAAAAACCTTACTAATAATTTTAAAGCCTAGAAAAAAATTTAAGTTTAAAGTCATTCATTCAAATAAAGATTTTAAATGTAAATGCATAATTCTAATTCACAGAAGTATTTATAATTAAATAAAGTACAAAAGATTACCCCAAAACAATATGGATTTTCTTTTGACTAATCGTTGCTAGTTTGTGTTCTTTAAGAAGTTTTATATAGGAGGCATCAATGGTTACAGGCATTAAACACATAAGGTCGTATTCATTAGCATTTAAGCTTCTGAAAGATGGAAGCTTGGAAGAGTTACACTGGAATTCCTTAAATCCATTGGCTCTCTTACATATCAATTTTTACAACAAAATATGTAGAGCAATATAGCGAAAGGTATTCTCAATAAATCTATTCTTTTTCTTGATTTTATAATTTTCTGCAAGTTTGGATAGAGATTTTTGTTTATTTCTGTCTCTAAAGGAGAATAAAAAAAAGAAAAAGGAAAGCTAGTTTATAGACACCAAGGTGAAAGAAATATTGGACAGGAAAAAAATATACAATAAAGTCTAGTGTGGTACTGTTTAAGCCATCTGTTAAGTGTTTGAAGTAGCTGCTGTTAATACAGACTCAGCAGCTAAAATATGAATTTAGAAGTGACCATTGTCTAGAATTTCCTCTTTCATCTCCACTCCCACTCACCCCACACACATTTCGAGAAAAATCTAAAATCTTAAGGTGCAGGACGAGAATCGAAAAGGAATGCCACCAAAAATGAAAACATGAATGGCTAAAGGCTCCTAGAAAGACTTCTGCATAAGCCAAAGTTGCCCAAGACGGTGCAGAGAACTAAGTACACATTCTTGGTAGCCTTTGTAAGAAAAGTTTAGTTGAGTAAGAGACCTTTATGTATCTTATGGCCACTCTAATTTTTCTAGTAGCATAATCATCTGTCAATGAAGTTGACCAAAACATCGAATTTATATATATAGGCTATATATATATATATATATATATATATATATATATATATATATATATATATATATATATATATATATATATATATATATATATATAAACGAATCTTCAGTAAGGGTAGTTTCATGACACTAATTAGAAATTGTTATAATGCGGTACTTATTAAAAAAAAAAAAACAGGAAAGCTGAGGAGATTTGAACGAACAATAAGAATATATTCCTGGTATTTTTAGCTCTTCAACCCGTATAAATATAACTATAACTATGATTAAAACTATATATATATATATATATATATATATATATATATATATATATATATATATATATATATATATATATATATATATATAGTCTTACACACATACACACACACTATACATATGCGTGTGTGTGTGTGTGTTTGTTTGATTGTTTGTTTGTTAAAAAGGTCCGTAAAAGAAACGAATGAAATCAAACTATTCACTATATTTCGGCCAATACACATTAGCCCTCTTCTCGGTGTAAGATATTTTGGCTAATCTCCCCAAGCAAAGACCACATTATTAGATTAACTGGAAATAACCCTTTCCATTCATATATAAACAGTCTATGTCAATTTTCATCATATTTTACACAGAAGATATGGCCAACGTGTTGTAAATCCAGTTCCTTAAGGGGACTGCAGTAAGATTTTTTATATAATAATTTAGTGTTGACAGATTTCTATAGAAATATCTCAGATTGCAGAATAAAATAAATCCACTTTGAGTGAATAATGATATATATAAGAAATTACAACTGATAGGCACTACAGTACAGTACAACGAATATTCGCTCATGATCTAAATCAACTCTCAAAGAGCCGTTACAGAGGGAATAAGTCTACAAAACTACTATTACACGATTGCACTCTTACAGTTGTCAAAATATTATCGACACTCCAGTCTTTCTCTTATAATTGACGAATTCTTTATAATAGTTGGTGAAGGATTAACCTATCAAAATGGTAAGAATTGCTATTATAACATGGTAATAAAATAGGTTGGATCACTTTCCAATCAGACGTTGTCTAACCTACCTTAATGTATGTTATGGTAATTCATTCATAGGCCATAGTCCGAGGATAGTACCAATCTGTAAAAGTTTATTCATGCTTGCCCACAGTAGTTTAGCTTTGAAAATATCTTTACACACACTTTTGCTAGTGAGGGCATCAGTGTGCAATCACTTGTCGGTGCTAGTGTACCTTGTATCCTACACATACTTCTTGTTCCTACCAAATGTAGCTTGTATCCTACTTATGTTTAGGAAAATTTACTTGGGAATCGATAAATTATGGTAAAAGTAACCTTTTCTTCTTTTATACATTATTCTCTGGCCCTCATAATAAATGCATGGAAAATTACACAGTATTGGCAATCTATGTTCCTGAGATATTTTTCCGGAGTGTATGATGACGGCGAGCTAAGAATACGGCAGTGTAAAGGGGGTCCCAGATGGGCATTAGCCTTCCCCCCCCCCCTCGTAAGGAAAATAGGTAGGGACACGGCTTGTAGGTTAGGTTACGTGGGGAAGTTCAAGCTGGTGGTGTTCTTGTGTAGATGTTTTGCAGAAAAACGTTTAATGAACAACTAGAAAATGTGAAGAGAATTCCCATTTTCTATGCACGCTGGAGGAACTGGCCGCTGATAAACAAAGGCTCCATTTTTCATATGTTTGTTGACATTATATGATTCTCACATATTCACTCCTGTTTGTTTGTGTGACCTGGGTAGGGGGTGTCTGATGGGCTTGCCCCACGGCTAGGTATTTGATCTGGTAAGGGGGTCCGTGGGTTTCCTCCTGGATAGGTCTGTGACCTGGGAACTACTATGTTAGGTTAGGTAGGGTGTGTTAGGTTTTGTGCCCTTTTGAATGTACAGTATCCCAAAATTATATAACACTACAATATACTTTTTCACCTTTTCCATCTAAAGAATTACTCTTTAAATAAAGAAATTTATACAATAATATATTTTCCGCCTTTCCCACCTAAATCCTTAGTAGGATACAAGCTACATTCTGAATATCCTGGTAGGATACACGCTACACTAGCACCCACTTGTCTCACTCATTACAGATTCTGTCCATGAACAGTGTGGTCTTATTACAGTATAGAGCAATTTTAGTTAAGATGTTGGAACTAACATAATCGAATATATTTCAGTATCATTTTATATTTTAATTTTTCCAAAACAATTTCAGCTAGCATATTTCACTAAACCATTACTAGTCCATTTTTTTTCTCTCTCATAACCATGAATTGCTGATAAATAATAACAGATAATTAAATTCTTGTTTTCCCCTATTGCTCTAAATTTACCGAGAATTCAGTCGCTGAGTATGCTCTCCAGTGGTACCCAGACCTTTTATGTACTGTAGTCGAATTTAGATCCAAGATTTAAACTGAAGATATTATTTTAACGTTAAATATTTTTTCTTTACGTATGTATCCTGTAATTTTGGAAAAAAACAAATATACATTAGTGATAATTCATATGGCATGAATTATTTTATAAATCTTCTGTAAATAAGAAAAAATATAATCCTGATTGTAACATTAGTATTGCAATTATGGCACAGTAAAATGGAACAGTAACCTTTGGATTCCAAATGAAAACTTTTCTGTCATCAAAAATTGGTCATCTGTTCTGTATTAACTGTATTATTATAGTCAAAAGATAGCAACGGCGTTGCATGAGGCCTTGGTCCCACAAGTGTACCTATGAATACTGTAGGTGTGGTGAAAGCGAGTGTTGTTTATCCAGAACCACTGGACAGATACCCTAAAATCTTTGGTTTAGTCTCAGAATAATATTGATAGAAAAAAATGTAAGAATGCTCATATATATATATATATATATATATATATATATATATATATATATATATATATATATATATAGCAAATTTAGATTTAGATGGAAGAATTTGAAAAAAATTGGCTCAAAGCAGTGGTTCCACTGCAGGAGCAACTTGCGAGACTTTTCAGTGGTGAATCTCTACTCTATGTACAGTGCAATAATCTTGCAAATACTTACTATAGTCTATTTTTTATAGCGGTGCATATTTGCACTTGACTCACAGGGGTGCCCTTTTAGCTCGGAAAGGTTCCTGATACCTGATTGGTCGGAAGTATTTTTGTCCGAACACCTTCATTGTTCTCGAATGATTACCAAGTAATATGAATCGAAACTTATTTATTAACCTATATTTCTCCATCAGATATATGTTTAGTCAATAAACAATGTGAAAGAATAAATATATTATAAAGAATCGTCTTGGTAAGTCTAAATTTAATAACACAATCCGCCGAAGTCAACGACAGCAGCTGGTTTTCGGATGCACGCTTTGTAATTTTGTAATTTTTCACATATTTTAACGCAAATTGGGATAGATTACACTCAGCATAAGTTAAACATGTTATTATAAACTTTCTTTGTATACCTGAACTTACCAAAAACATGGAATTAATAAAACCCGATATTTGTGAAAACTTATGGGGAGGTGAAAGAACAGCCTCTAGCGGCCTGGCGGAAAAACGATCCCTTCTGAGTTGTAGACGCAGTTTGTTTTTTTCTTTCGTAATATAGTTCGGCCTATTCCTTTCAGTTTAAATAGTCTTACATTGTTTCTTTTCGTATTATTTTGCTTAGTATTTTCCCACATTCCTGTTCCTCACCGAATATCTATCTATTTTCCCCGATATCCCTTCTTTCATATAAGCCTATGTGATATCCGCACTACGATTCCTTATGTTTTGCACCTTACGTCAGTAAGTATGTAAATAATAATAACAACATAAATTTTATGCTGTGTAGCAAGTATAACCTATTCTGTAAACCTGATATTAAGCATAGTTTTTTTTTATTCCCGCCTCTACACTATTTTGATGAGACTAGCACGCGCTTCCCTTCAAGCCATCACTTTCGACAGAGGATAAGAAATAAGGAATCGTAGTGCGGATATCCCATATATGAAAGAAGGGATATCGGGGAAAATAGATAGATATTCGGTGAGGAACAGGAATGTGGGAAAATACTAAGCAAAACAATACGAAGAGAAACAATGTAAGACTATCTAAACTGAACTATATTACGAAAGAAAAAAACAAACTGCGTCTACGAGTCAGAAGGGATCGTTTTTTCCGCCAGGCCGCTAGAGGCTGTTCTTTTACCTCCCCATAAGTTTTCACAAATATTGGGTTTTATTAATTCCATGTGTTTGGTAAGTTCTGGTATTCAAAGAAAGTTTATAATAACATGTTTAACTTATGCTGAGTGTAATCTATCCCAATTTGCGTTAAAATATGTGAAAAATTACAAAATTACAAAGCGTGCATCCGAAAACCAGCTGCTGTCGTTGACTTCGGCGGATTGTGTTATAAAATTTAGACTTACCAAGACGATTCTTTATAATATATTTATTCTTTCACATTGTTTATTGACTAAACATATATCTGATGGAGAAATATAGGTTAATAAATAAGTTTCGATTCATATTACTTGGTAATCATTCGAGAACAATGAAGGTGTTCGGACAAAAATACTTCCGACCAATCAGGTATCAGGAACCTTTCCGAGCTAAAAGGGCACCCCTGTGAGTCAAGTGCAAATATGCACCGCTATAAAAAATAGAGTATAGTGAAGGCTACTCTTATGGAATGGTAGTCTTTATCCTGTTGGGGGTTACATAGCCCATCCATTGGTAAGCAGGCCAAACACAACAGATGGCCACAGTGTAATGAGGCTAGCTTAAGATTACTTTTTTTTCTCTCTCCCTATAATATGCCTTACTATTGGTTTGGTTAATAAAAAATACGTATACAGATATCATAAGTATAGTAAGAAATATTGAAGTTCTATATAATGCCAACACCCCTGACTCCCTTCCCACATTTATTTGTAGACTTTTAAGAATTAAGAGGGTTTGTTGAAGGGAGAGGAAGCCGCAATGTAGGCTAAAGATGGCCTGCTCTGTCTCTGTGTTTTAAACTATCTTCTCTCTTCTCCTTTTTTGTATCCTAAATACCTATTCCCTTTTCCATCTCCCAATCCTCTACTAAAATAAATTGCAACATACCTCCCCTCTTCTACTTTCAGTTTTTTTAAATATGTTAGAGTAAATACTACACCATCACTAACTACTGTATAATGATGTCTGAAAGATTAAGATAAACACTTCACAACTTAATACAACTACACAAGGGATTAACGAAAAATTATTTAAATGAATTAATCTGGTAGAAGTAACTTATTATATGTATCATGTTTTGGACATCATGATATAAAGTATGCCTTATTTTTACAGGGTGAAAGGAAAGGTGTCAACAAGTATTATCCACCTGATTATGACCCAAGGAAAGGTGGACTTAATAAGTTTCAGGGCACTCATGCTCTTCGTGAGCGGGCCCGTAAACTTCACATGGGTATTCTTATTATTCGGTTTGAGATGCCCTATAACATCTGGTGTGATGGCTGTGAAAACCATATTGGAACAGGTGTAAGGTACGTAATGCAGTATTATTTTAACTTTTGCATTTTGAAACTGAAAGTTACTCTAGTGTAAATCTTACTGTAGACTTAGCAATTGTATTGTATGTTTTACAGTATTTATATATTCAATATGCAAGGAAAATGCAAGTTTGTAGGATGCACATGTATAAATACAGCCAGGGTGAGTCCAGTGCTAAGCTTTATGGTTATTTGAAAAAATGGATAAGGCCTCTGTAAATGAGTTCAGTAAACCAAGGAAATCAAGTACAGTATACGGAAACCAATCAATTGCTTGGAAATCTCCGGGAGGATATTTTAAACGTGAGGAGATTCGTCGTATTACTTTCATAAGGGTCTGTTTAGAAGATTTGTGCTAAATTTATTCAAATTAACATCCATGGTTGACCTCTTAGTACAAAAAAGGATTCTAGTAACTGGGCAATGCATCTGCTGTCCTGACGTTTCTGTGTCTCGGCTTCTGATTGTATAGTACATATAAGACATGAGCCAGAATTCATTCATAGTCCTGACACTTATGGCATTATACCTTGTCCAATTCGAGCAAATTGAGTATGTATATTAGTGATAGGTATATAAAATTTTAAAATTTAATAAACTTGAATATTCACAGCAAAGCCCCTCATGTTTAGAGAGCCTGTAGTTTATCAACTCATTATACCGAAGATATAGCCTCAGTATAGGAAGAATGCCTGGATAGTACAGTAATTTCTTTTTATCATATCTTTCGTAATGATTTGGGACTTTTTTTTTATATACCTGAAAGAGAAATCTCTTGAACTTTTAATCACCCCTATTATGTTTAATCAATAACCCATTGACTCCCTAACTCAACATACTGTACACTCATGTCTTCACATGTCTTTAGCCAGCCCCCTAAACATGCTGAATTTGGCGATTGTCTTTTACTAGGGCACCAGCAAACTAGCCTGAGCTGTTGAAATAGTTCAGCTGGGTACCTAACCCATCTATAAAAACTTAACCTCTTTTACTTACTCTGCAGTCAAAGACCCCATTGGCCTATCCTACATTCGGAGCTACTTGGGCACTACCAGCCTTAATGAAGCATATCTATCTTCACTAGTAAAATTAACTTAGAAATCTTTCCGATTTACTCACTAGACTCAAAGACATCCTCAACTTATTTTATTTTACATATTGCAGATTGTAATAGAGCCAAGGTGGCCTAGAATGTTAGAATTTATGAGAGTCAAAGGTGTCCGTCAGATAATAACAGAGGTAAGGTGAGTTAGCATGATGAAGAATCTAATGACACATTCAAGTATAAGAGATATAGAATAATTTATATATTTGGTGATACAACCATTGCAAGCCTAAACAGGTGCTGCTAAAGAGTTATTAAGAATTTGTTGTACAGTAGTTTGTATCAGGCTGAATACATAATGCAATATCTTTAATAGTAATGTTATGTTAGATTAGGACATTTTTACTCATATTTTGAACTATGACCCAACTTCCTACAAATGCTCCATGAGCTGTGTGTCTGGCACCAGAAGTGAACTGTGTCATGTTACATAGTAAATAAAGACAAAGCAAGGTTGCTCAAGCAAGCATAAGTTGGGATATATGGATCTAAATCTTAACCTAGTTATCTTGGAATCCAATTGTTTTCAAGACATTGGATTGCAGAAAGGCGAGGGTTTGGCAAAATAGTAGAAGGAGCTGGACCAAACTAAAAGATAGAGGCTTGCATGGAAGCAGTCGATTCTATAATGTGCTGTGTACCATCAGAACCCTTACCAGATGGTACACTAGAGCTCTGGGCACCACATAAGTTAGCCTAGAGTTCACAGCTGGGTAGGTTAGGCTAGAAACATTGCCACTGCCCGAAGGAGCATTGACCCCCTCAGTCGGCAGGAACCAATCACTAGCCTGAACATGGCCTTTCACTGCTATCTAGATCCACTAGCCGAGTCTTGTCTGGACTCTTCCTTCATTCTTATCTCTCTTAATTTGAATTTGAGATTTAGAATGTATAGATACTACCTAAATCAATTTAACTTCTCATGAAACTTAAAAATATTGAACAGTAGAGACCTGTCATTAAATTCCAAAAAATATTTAAGTATATATTTAAAAATATTACTCCCCAAGATATAGTAGAATAAAAAGAAAATAATTTTTACTTAAATAGACCTGTATATATACAGTATTTACATTGTAAGCATTGAGCAGAAAATATTTTTTTTTACTTTTTGTATCTGTAACTATTAGAATTTATTCTATACAGTATAGTATTACTGTGTTGCATGAAATTCTTGAAATTCCTGTGACTTCATTCTACCATTTAGATAACTTATAGACTTTATGCTAAATTAGTATGATGTAAAAATTATCTCAAAATATATCTTTGTGTAACTTTTTTACACTATTGTAGTTGGCACATCCTAGAGCCCATTAACTATAGAGTTACCTTAAGATGTATAAAGATAGATTGAAATTATTACAAACTTTTAGAAAGGAAAGCTTTTCTTTGCCATTCAACTAATTAGTCATCTGATTAAAGGGAGAGAGTTGAATTTGTATGCTGGCAAAAAGGACTATAGTACAGTACAGGTATATAGTTTTTAAGCCTGTTATTTTCCTTCTTTTGCCTCTTATCATTATTTGTTCTGCATTTACTTCAGCTGGGAATATGTGCAGTGACATACTCCAAAGGGCCCGTACAGAGTTCTCTTTCACCTATCCATTTGTTTTTACTTTATTCCAATTATCACCTATTAACAACTATCATTTAAGAGTAAACTTTTTTGCCAACTCCTGGTGAAGTTTCTGTAATGAATTGTACATGGTGATTAGTTACATTGATTAAAATTTAATTTAATGCCATACAATACTGGCTTGGGAGGCATAATTCAAGTACAGTATAAATGTTCGTACTGTATAATGTGGTACATGGAAGTCATTTTTAAAACATCAGTGTTGAATAAATAATATATACTGTATACCTATTTTACATAAATACTGTACTATATACAAGTACAGTACTGTATAAGTATTTTACATAAATGTTATAATTACCTATTTTATTCCTCGTAACTCTGGTAGAAGAGAGTTTCGATTTATTGTAGTTTGTAGGTTCCCTCACGTGCTGAGATACTTACTTGCAGAATGACTCCAAATTTGCCTTAAAAGGTGAATAACAACTCTATGGTAATTCATCATACCATGTAATATAGTATACTGCTATATACTGTACTGCACAAAGATGTTTTGTATTTATGAATAGAATTTTATTTTCATTTTGTATGGAGTAAATTCTTTAAGTTTAAATTTTTCTGGAATAACTTTTGCCTTTGTATTTCAGATACAATGCAGAGAAGAAAAAAGTTGGGATGTATTACTCGACTCCTATTTATCAGTTCCGGATGAAATGCCATTTGTGCGATAACCATTTTGAAATAAAGACTGATCCAGCTGTAAGTACAATATCATGGTAGTTATTTTATTAAGCGTGCCACTTTTTTCATTTCATCTTTTGTTTAGCAATTAATGTACTATGTTAACAGTAAAGTTCCAGGAGTTTACAAATGGAGAGCCAATAAAATGGGAAAGTTTTGCTAAAAAAAATTTATACTTTATACTTTACTTACATTTTAATCATTGGTGAAATTAGATGAATCAAAATAACCCAAAATCATTGATGATTATATCAGTAATGAAATTGATAGACGAGAATGATCATGCGTGGTAGGTAAATCAGTTGTTGTTTGCAGATGAGACTGTACTGGTTGCAGACTCGGAAGAGAAGCTTGGTCGATTAATGACAGAGTTTGGAAGGGTATTTGAGAGAAGGAAGTTGAGATTTAATGTGGGTAAGAGTAAGGTTATGAGATGCACAAGAAAGGAGGGTGGCGCTAGGTTGAATGTTATGTTGAATGGAGAGTTACTTGAGGAAGTAGATCAGTTTAAGTACTTGGGGTCTGTTGTTGTAGCAACTGGTGGAGTGGAAGCAGATTTACGTCAGAGAGGGGATGAAGAATGTTGGGGACAGTGAAAGGAGTGGTAAAGATCAGGGGGTTAGGAATGAATGCAAAGAGAGTTCTGTATGAGAAAGTGATTAAACCAACTGTGATGTATGGATTGGTGTTGTGGGGAATGAAAGTGATGGAGAGACAGAAATTGAATGTGTTCAAGATGAAGTGTCTGAGGAGTATGGCTGGCGTGTCTCGATTAGATAGGGTAGGAACAAAGTAGTGAGTGGATATGAATGTGTTTTGGTGGTTTGGCCATGTAGAGAGAATGGAAAGTGGCTGTCTCCAGAAGAAGGTGATGAATGCAAGAGTAGATGGGAGAAGTACAAGAGGAAGGCCAAGGTTTGGGTGGATGGATAGAGTGAAGAAAGCTCTGGGTGATAGGAGGATAGACGTGAGAGAGGAAAGGGAGCATGCCAGACATAGGAATGAATGGCGAGCGATTGTGATGCAGTTCCGGTAGGCCTTGCTGCTTCCTCCAGTTGCCTTGGTGACCGCCGAGGTAGCAGCAGTAGAGGATTCAGCTAATGAAACTTCATTTGTGGTGGATAACAGCGAAGGATGGGCTGTGGCACCCTAGTAGTACCAGCCAAACTCGACTGAATCCCTCATTAGACTGGGAGGAACAAAGAAAGGAAAAGTCCCTTTTGTTCCTTTTTTGATGTTGGCTACCCCCAAAAATTGGGGGAAGGGCCTTGGTAAATAAATAGACTACCGAGGGAAAGTAAGGCACCTTGTCTGTATGAAGACAAATGCTGAATTCTTTTGACAGGTAAAGGATTAGAACCAGTGAGTGAACTGTTGACATCTGTACTTTTCCTGTGCTTGTCATCAGTTATCTGTCAGTAGCTGGTTGTGCACATGTAAAATGTCAGTTTGAAAAAATTAAAATTTTGGCGAAAGCAAAACTTTTGTTTAGTATTTTCAGTTTTGGGGACTAACTACTATACATCACATTAAGTGTGTACCATATTTTTTATATAGGTGCCGGCATAATTTCAAATGAAAATCTTGCTACTTTAGATGAAAAATGTCCTTAATGCAGCAATGTAGAAATATTGTTAGCAGGTGGCTCATATCTGAGATAACTTTGGAGGAGAGAGATCAGTTATTGAGCAACTGATGTGGCCATCTTAACAGTTACAATGACAACTATTTACTTCGAATAGATTAGATTTATGGATTTGAGCTGAAGTATCTAGCCTGGCACTTACTCAGGATGGTGCTTTGGCCATTAAAATAAATTATCTTCTAAAGGTTGGTATGCTCTCTAATTTTAGAACATCTTCCATATATGATCTAAAATACCGGTATCATTCTTTGACTCTACTGTAATTGTACATCACCTACATTTCTAGTCATTCTCTAAAAGAAGAAGAATCTACACTGGCCATCTGGTTTTGGTTCCAGAGAGGCCCTATTGTAAAAAAAAAAAACTCCATAATATCTGTGTTTTCTGATTTGAACAGACCTTATGATGTTACTCCCCTGGAAATTCATTTTCTTAATTCCATCAGCCCAATAAAGCCTTTTTCTTTGCTCATTCATAACTGCTAAGCTTTTTAAAGCCTGGTTTTGCTGTACAGTAATATGTAACCCTTGGAAATTATTTTTGGCCTTGCTGTAGGGATTTCCAATCTTAGTTTAGTAAAATATTTTATCTAGTTTGCTAATATGAGTGAAGAAAGGTGTGAAGGTACAACTCGTAGACAGTGCTGTAACAGTGTCTCACGTTGATAGAGACTTCCATTTAATTCACAGCACAAAACATAAGCAAGTGTGTAATCCTAATTCAACTTGTGATATGTGTAGGGACTAGTGGTCAGTGTCAATAAGCACGCTGTAAATTCAGAAAGATAAGAAATAGGGTTTTTTCACCTTATAATTCTTGATTTACCCCTCTTTTGCTCCATTTACTTTATCAAGGCCTTCAGCTTCATAGCCTCCAGAGGCAAAAGCTCCAGAATGAGATGTAATTTTGCTTTTTTCATTGTATTAACGCTGAGGGAATTTACAATCTACTAGATATTTTACCATATGCTTTATCTTCACCGCGTGAGGGGAGGGATTGCATTCCCCATCTCATCATGGTAAAATTCCTTCTTGTTGTTGTTTGTAAGTTCTTTCTACAAACTCTAAGGTAGATGTTGCATCATGCTCATACTATCAATATGGGGATGAACACCGTCTAATTCTTGCTCTTGATGAGGTGAATCAGTTTTAGAAGTGATACTTAAATTGTATACTGGTAACTTTCAGAGAAGTACAAGTAGCAGGCATGACACTTGTGCTTCAGTTCCCATTAGCTTGTATAAGGTATGTTGTAAAGGACCTGATGGCAGGATGCACATTAGTGCCATTATTGATCAGGGTACAGACATTGCAACACCTAATACAGTATATCCATGGAAAGTATACTTTCAGCTATTCTATCTCCTACTTTTAGAACTTCGAACTCTTTCATCCCCCTAAGCTAAAAGTATACAACATACTGTCTTTAAGGTATACTTATCATTGTGGTACATCATTAAAATTCTACAGAGCTCAAAGATTCTGATTCATCAAAATCTAGCTTGAATAATATTCAAAGAGTGACTTGCAGTGCAGTTATTTTCATGATTTGAAAGCAAAACTCTCGCATACACCCAAGAATAGTGTATTGAGTCCCAAAGGTATGAGTTTCCAGTAGCTGTGCTGAGTTTAATGGTTTTGCTATCGGTAACAGTGTTCCCCTTCTGTTTCTACTACTTCACATGATACATTTATTGTGAGTGGTTTCCCTGTGTTTTTACTTTTTGAGTTTGAAGTACTCTGAAAGGTCTATTCATTCATATACTTGCACTAACCGTACATATGAACACTTTTAGTGAAGAGAGCTCTTCAGTACATCCATGCTTATCAGTTATGTATCTTTCATGCTACTCTCAATACAGTGCAGTTACTCTTGCCCTCACAATGAGGGTGTCAGTTGATGAGAATATACATACTATGCTTTCAGGAAGCTGCTTATTGTGTATCAGCCTCCTTTACCCCCAGAGCTCTATATTTCTCAATAATGCTGCATCTAGTTGTACAAATACCTCTCACTTAGCAAGATTATTTCTCGTTTAGACAGCCAATTTGGATTAATTTCCCTCTTTCAGAACACCTGAAAATGTAGATGACATACATCTAGGTTATAGATTGTTATACAGTGATGGGTTTGTTTTTAAATATTTAACTTAGCCGGTGAATATATAATAGCTGCTGCTCCAGCGGCTCGACAGAAAAACACACAAAAACTCGCGAGCGATCGCTATGAAGGTTGCGGGTGTGCCCACCAGCGCCAACTATCGGCCAGATACCACACATGCATGTAAACAAGCCTCAATTCTTCTCTGTCGACCTTGACGACAAGACGTATCAATACTCGCTGTATAACCTGGAGTTTTCTCAACATATTTGGTGAAGTACTTCATTTTGGTTTGAGCTTTCGCAGTGCAGGTGTTTTTCCTCAACTTAAACTCTTGAACTCTTTATTGGACAGATTTAATTGTTGATGACTTGGATTGTTTTTTGGACTTTCTTTGACTAATTCAAAATGGCTGACGCTTCACAAGCCCCTAGATTTCGTAAGTGTAATGCTAGGGATTGCAATAGGCGTCTTCCAAAGGCCTCTCTCGACCCACATACTGTGTGTTCTAATTGTCGGGGTAAAACCTGTCAATTAGGAGATCGGTGTGAGGAATGCGTGGGCCTTTCGGAATTCGATTGGCTCGAATACGACAAGTATTCTCGTAAGCTAGAGAGAGATAGGGTAAGGAGGAGTTCCTCTAGATCAGTAGATTTTTCCTCTCCACATGCCCCTGAACCTAATACTTCCCCTGTAGTGGTTGTGCCTGAACCCCCTACTGGCACTCAGGAACCATCGATGCGAGACATGTTACGTGCCATTCATGCCTTGGGTGAAAGAGTTGAATCGTTAGCAACAGATCGTAATCAACTCATGGCTGACGTTAAAGAGCTAAAGTGTCAGAGTGCCACAGCGGAAAATCGTGGGAAAGTGATTAGTGCGCAAAGTGTTGTCAGTGTTGCGACCGAGGGTTCGTCTGTTCGTGCCTGTCGTTCGCCTAGTCCGAGACCTCTTGCAAGCTGCCAAGCCCAGGGGAGAAGTAATGTCGTACGACTTATGGGTTCGAGAGGCCTTGATCAGCGAACAGATGTTCCCTCTATGGTAACAGGCGTGTCTCACCAAGATTGCCCCTACCATAAGACGAGAGAGACCATTTTCTCCTCGTCATCCGAAGGCTTTTCGCATAAGAAACCGTGGAGCAAAGTTTCTAGGCCCCTTAAGCGAAAGTCGGTCCCTTCAGGACAGGTCCAGCGTCCTGGTTGTAGCCATTGGGACAGCTCTGACCCTTTGCAGTCATCGGAAGACTGCTCGCCGCCTAAGCAGCAACGTTACACAGGCTCAGAGAGTCTTGGTGTAGGCAAGGTTGTGCCGTCTCAGACGTTAACCCCGTCTTTTACCGCACCCATTCCCGTTGATCCTAAATGGGTTGTGCTGCAAGACATGCAGATTAAGCTCGCCTCCCTTATGGAAGACTATTCTGCCGATAAGGTTCACGATGATCCTCGCCGCTTAACTCATCGAGATCCTGGCCTTCAGCCGCCAAAACGAGCCTTTGCTAGTCCTGTTGACGTTGGCGTAGCTAAGTCACATCAGTCACGCTTTGTAGAGCCTCACTCGATGCAGTCACGTGTTGACTTTCAGCCGCATATGGACGTTCAGCCACTTCCTAATGCTCTTGTTGACGTTCAGGACGTTCGCCAACCAGCGGAGTTGACTTGTTTTGACGCTGAGCGTCAACCACCGCAGTCTAGAGTTGTTTTGACTGCTCAGTCTAGGCAGTCAAAACAGTCTCGAGTTGACGTCGAGCGTCCTCCCGCTCCTGTTGTTGTTGACAGTCAGGCTGTTAAGCAGTTACATGACGTAGCGTCCTGGACTGCTACTAATGCACCAGTGCGTGTGGACTCTGCGTGTCAAGCATTGCCAACCCCTTTGCTTGTTACTCAGCAGTTGTCGGATGAGGATCCTTCAGATGAGGACGTTGCTGACCCTCATCATGATGATCATCCTTCGGATGTAGACGAACCTAGAACGGTTCCTCCATCAATGGACTTTAAGAAAGTCATGTTAATTTTCAAGGAGCTTTTTCCCGATCACTTCGTCACTGTTGCTCCTCGTTCGCCACCGTCTGAGTTTGCTCTAGGCTTACCTGCTAACATGCCAGCCTTTACAAAGCTAGTGCTCTCTCGCTCTTCCAAGAGAGCTTTACGACTTTTAGGCGACTGGTTGGATACCAGGAGGAGTTTGGGGAACACGGCCTTTGCCTTCCCTCCGTCAAAGCTCTCGTCTAGATCGAGCGTCTGGTATGCCACGGGAGAAGTTCTCGGCTTGGGAGTCCCTGCCTCTGTCCAGGGTGACTTCTCAAGCCTCGTAGACTCTCCCCGCCGCCTAGCCATGAGACGCTCGAAGATTAGTTGGTTCTCCTCGGACCTTGACCATCTGCTGAAAGGCGTATACAGAGCCTTTGAAGTTTTCAACTTCCTTGACTGGTCTTTGGGAGCCTTAAGTAGGAAAATCTCATCGGCTGATAGAGATGTCTCCTTACTGATAATGTCCTGTATGGATAAAGCCATCCGCGATGGTTCCAATGAGCTCGCCTCCTCTTTTACGTCGGGAGTCTTAAAGAAGCGAGAGTCCCTTTGCTCTTTTCTTTCGGCAGGAGTTACTCCCTGTCAGAGATCAGAACTGCTCTTTGCTCCCTTATCAAAGTTTTTGTTTCCTCAACAATTGGTTAAGGACATAGCTTCTTCGCTTGTGCAGAAGGACACCCATGACTTGGTGGCGTCCTCTGCTCGCAAGGGGACTCCTTCTACATCCTTTTCTGCTAGACCCAGGATCGACACTCCGGCGTCCAGATTTATCCCGCCCTTTCGTGGCAGAGCTCCCAGCAGGGGAAGTACTCGTGCCGAGGGAAAGAGAGGAAAGAAGAGAGGAGCCAAGTCCTCACGTGGCAGAGTCTGACTGCCCACAGCCTCCGACAGCAGTAGGAGCCAGATTGAAGAGCTTCTGGCAGGCCTGGGAGAAGAGGGGCGCAGACCAACAGTCTGTTCCGTTGCTCAGAGAGGGGTACAAAATTCCATTTGTACGCAAACCTCCTCTAGCGACTTCCCCCATCGACCTCTCTCCCAGGTACCAAGAGGAGTCAAAGAGACAAGCCCTAAACCTAGAAGTGTCTCTGTTGCTAGAGAAGGGAGCGGTGGTGAAAGTCTCGGACCTTCAATCACCGGGGTTTTACAACCGTCTCTTCCTAGTCCCGAAGAAGACAGGAGGTTGGAGACCGGTGCTAGACGTCAGTGCGCTCAACGTCTTTGTTACGAAAACAAAGTTCACCATGGAGACCACGAAATCAGTCTTAGCAGCGGTCAGAAAGGGAGACTGGATGGTCTCTCTCGACCTACGAGACGCGTACTTCCACATCCCTATACACCCAGATTCCCAACCGTTTCTGAGGTTTGTTTTCAAAAATGTGGTATACCAGTTTCGGGCCCTGTGCTTTGGCCTAAGTCCTGCTCCTCTCGTGTTTATGAGGCTTATGAGCAAAATTCCTCCATTTATCGGGAATCCGAGCCTCCCTGTACTTGGACGACTGGCTTCTCAGAGCCTCGTCCAGTCATCGCTGTCTGCAGGATCTTCATTGGACATTGGATCTGACCAAGGAATTGGGACTTTTGGTCAACCTAGAAAAGTCCCAGCTGATTCCATCCCAAACTATACTGTATTTAGGGATGGAGATTCGCAGTCCAGTTTTTCGGGCTTTTCCGTCTGCCATCCGAATAGAGCAAGCCCTGCTCAAAGTCCAACTAATGTTGAAGAGAGAACGGTGCTCAGTCAGGAATTGGATGAGTCTAGTAGGAACTCTATCATCCCTGGAGCAGTTTGTCTCGCTAGGAAGGCTACACCTTCGACCTCTCCAGTTCCATCTAGCCTTTCACTGGAAGAAGGACTAGACGTTAGAGACGGTCTCAATCCCGGTCTCCGAACCAGTAAAGGCATGCCTGAATTGGTGGAACGACAATATCAGTCTGAGAGAGGGACTTTCCCTAGCAGTTCAGAACCCAAACCACGTACTATTCTCAGACGCGTCAGATTTGGGTTGGGGTGCGACCCTGGACGGTCGGGAATGCTCAGGTCTGTGGACCTCAAGTCAGAGGAGCATGCACATCAACGGCAAGGAGCTTTTGGCAGTCCACTTGGCCTTGATGAAATTCGAGAGTCTCCTTCGAAACAAAGTGGTAGAGATCAACTCCGACAATACCACAGCCCTGGCGTACATCTCCAAGCAAGGAGGCACCCACTCCCTCACGCTGTACGAGATCGCAAGGGACCTGCTCATTTGGTCAAGAGATCGAGGCATCTCCCTGTTAACGAGGTTTATCCAGGGCGACTTGAACGTCTTAGCAGACTGCCTCAGTCGGAGGGGTCAGGTAATTCCTACGGAATGGACCCTCCACAAGGACGTGTGCAAGAGTCTTTGGGCGACTTGGGGTCAACCCACCATAGACCTCTTTGCAACCTCGATGACCAAGAGACTTCCAATCTTTTGCTCTCCAGTCCCAGACCCAGCAGCAATACACATAGACGCATTTCTCCTAGATTGGTCTCATCTGGACTTATATGCATTCCCACCATTCAAGATTGTCAACAAGGTACTGCAGAAGTTCACCTCTCACGAAGGGACAAGGTTGACGTTGGTTGCTCCCCTCTGGCCCGCGAGAGAGTGGTTCACCGAGGTACTTCGATGGCTGGTAGACTTTCCAAGAAGTCTTCCTCTAAGGGTAGATCTGTTACGTCAGCCCCACGTAAAGAATGTACACCAAAACCTCCCCGCTCTTCGTCTGACTGCCTTCAGACTATCGAAAGACTCTCAAGAGCTCGAGGCTTTTCGAAGGAGGCAGCCAGTGCAATTGCAAGAGCGAGGAGAGCTTCTACCATTAGAGTATACCAGTCGAAGTGGGAAGTCTTTCGAGACTGGTGCAAGTCAGCATCTGTGTCCTCGTCCAGTACCTCTGTAGCCCAAATCGCTGATTTTCTCTTACATCTGAGAAAGGTTCGCTCCCTTTCAGCTCCCACGATCAAGGGCTACAGGAGCATGTTGGCTTCGGTCTTTCGGCATAGAGGCTTAGATCTTTCCAACAATAAAGATCTCCAAGATCTCCTTAAGTCTTTCGAGACCTCTAAGGAACGTCGTTTGGCAACTCCTGGATGGAACTTAGACGTGGTCCTAAGGTTCCTCATGTCAGACAGGTTTGAGCCATTACATTCAGCCTCCCTGAAGGATCTCACTCTCAAGACACTTTTCCTAGTGTGCTTGGCTTCGGCTAAAAGAGTCGGTGAACTTCATGAATTCAGTAAGAACATCGGCTTTTCTACAGAAAAAGCCACTTGTTCTCTTCAACTTGGTTTCCTGGCCAAAAATGAACTGCCTTCTCGTCCTTGGCCTAAATCTTTTGATATTCCTTGCTTATCAGAGATCGTAGGCAACGAACTGGAAAGAGTATTATGTCCTGTTAGAGCTCTTAAGTTCTATTTAGCTCGTACTAAGTCATTACGAGGTAAATCTGAGGCATTATGGTGCTCAGTTAAGAAACCATCATTGCCTATGTCAAAGAATGCTTTGTCATATTTTATCAGATTTTTAATACGAGAAGCTCATTCTCACTTGAATGAGAAAGACCGATGTTTGCTTAAGGTTAAGACGCACGAAGCTAGAGCTATAGCAACCTCCGTGGCCTTCAAGCAAAATAGATCTCTGCAAAGTATCATGGACGCGACTTTTTGGAGAAGCAAGTCAGTGTTCGCGTCATTTTACTTAAAAGATGTCCAGACTCTTTACGAGGACTGCTACACACTGGGTCCATTCGTTGCAGCGAGTGCAGTAGTGGGTGAGGGTTCTACCACTACACTTCCCTAATTCCAATATCCTTTTTAATCTGTCTCTTGAAATGTTTTTAATATTGTTTTTTGGGTTGTACGGAAGGCTAAGAAGCCTTTCGCATCCTGGTTGATTTGGCGGGTGGTCAAAGTCATTTCTTGAGAGCGCCCAGATTAGGGGTTTGATGAGGTCCTGTTTGTATGGGTTGCAGCCCTTGATACTTCAGCTCCTGGGAGTCTGTCAGCATCCTAAGAGGATCGCTGGGCTTCGTGAGGAAGACAGACTTACAAGGCAGAGTAATCGTCTAAGTCAACTTCCTTACCAGGTACCTATATATTTGGGTTTTGTTATATTGATAACTGTCAAAAACTCTAAGCATATACGCTGTAAACTTAATTAACTCTGGTCTCTACCCACCGCCTTGGGTGTGAATCAGCTATTATATATTCACCGGCTAAGTTAAATATTTAAAAATTATATTTTAATTATAAAATAAATTTTTGAATATACTTACCCGGTGAATATGACAAATTCGAAGATAATTTGTATTTTTCCTAACCATACAAACCTTAGCTATTTACAAAGGGTTTACTTTTAGCGCAGCTGAAATGACGAGCCAATAGTTTTTAACGAGGGTTAATTACCCCCGCGCTAGTTAGCGGGGGGTGGGGAAGGGTAGCTTGCTACCCCTCCCCCCTCCACACACCGGTGACTTGCTTCACTTCACTTAGAGGTAGGACTTGACTTGGGGGTCAGGGATGGCGGGCACATATGTGTAAATAGCTAAGGTTTGTATGGTTAGGAAAAATACAAATTATCTTCGAATTTGTCATTTGTTCCGTAACCGAAATACAAACCACGCTATTTACAAAGGGTGACTTACCCCTTAGGAAGGGTGGAAAGTCCCCAGCCTTACTGACTTCGGCTTGCCCGGGGGCTCGATCCCTTAGTGAGCAGCACTAGAGAGAGGGAGCCCCTGTACCTCACAGGTTCCTAGCATCGCTAGGAACGAGTGGCCTACATAAGTAGTGTGAGGAGGAGAGTGTGACTCGTCCTATGAAGTTGACCTTGAGACCTTCAGATAGGAATTCTAGGATAGGACGTTCCCCATACCACCTCGTCAGGGTATGGGAGACGCAACAGTATTAAGCTTAATACTAGGAGCACAAAGAAGCATGGGTTACCTGCAGAGGTCGAGGTCAGCTATGCGAGGACCAGGATGCTGCTTCCCCAAGAGAGGGGAGAATGAAGAAAGAAGTAAGGGTCAGACATACTCTTTCATTCACACAGACTAAGACCGGGTAACAACGCCCTCAACCTACTGCTACTTGTCCAAAAAGGAGCCTGAGGTTAGACCAGCTGTTGTGCAGCCACCACAGGGCCGATAGAGAACGTATCGAGGCTCCTGTGGGTCACGTCTTGCAGGTAGTGGGCTGTGAAGGTCGTTTGACGCTTCCAGACCCCCGCTTGAAGTACCTGCGTCACAGAGAAGTTTCTCTTGAAGGCCAGGGATGTACCAATACCCCTGACATCGTGAGCCCGAGGGCGACGTGACGGAGGAGGGTCAGGATTCAGGGCATGGTGGATAACCCTTCGAATCCAAGCAGAGATGGTGTTCCTTGTGACCCTCCTCTTTGTCCTGCCTGTGCTCACAAACAAAGCTCGCACATGAGGACGGACTGCAGCCGTTCTCTTCAAGTAGTACCTCAGACACCTCACTGGGCATAGTAGCAGCTGGTCTGGGTCGTTTGTTACAGAACGGAGACTCGCGATCCTGAAAGAGTCGAACCGAGGATCCGGCACTCCAGGATTCTGAGTCTTGGCCACAAACTCAGGGACGAACCTGAACGTTACCTCCCCCCATCCCCTTGAATGGGCGATGTCGTACGAGAGACCATGAAGTTCACTAACTCGCTTGGCCGAGGCCAAGGCGAGTAGGAAAGCCGTCTTCCAAGACAGGTGGCGATCGGAGGCCTGGCGTAATGGCTCGAAGGGAGGTCTCTTGAGAGACCTGAGAACTCGAATCACGTTCCAAGGAGGGGGTCTCACTTCCGACTGGGGGCAGGTAAGCTCATAGCTACGTATGAGTAAAGAGAGTTCTAGCGATGAAGAAATATCCACGCCCTTCAATCTGAAGGCCAAGCTTAAGGCTGAGCGATAGCCTTTCACTGCCGAGACAGAAAGGCGCATTTCTTCTCGCAGATACACAAGGAAGTCCGCTATTGCTGGAATAGTGGCATCGAGTGGAGAGATACCCCTTCCACGACACCAACCACAAAAGACTCTCCACTTCGCTTGGTAGACTCCCTCAGAGGACCTTCGCAGGTGCCGAGACATTCTCTCCGCAACCTGTTGCGAAAAGCCTCTCTCCGCGAGGAGACGCTGGATAGTCTCCAGGCGTGAAGCCGAAGCGAGGCTACGGCCCTGTGAGGGACACCGGAGTGGGGTTGTCTGAGAAGCTCGTGTCGTGGAGGAAGCTCCCTTGGGAGTTCCGTCAGGAGTTGCAGAAGGTCCGGAAACCATTCCGCGTGATGCCATAGCGGAGCTACTAGAGTCATGGAACAGTTGACCGATAGTCTGGTCCTGTTGAGCACCCTTCTCATCAGACAGAATGGTGGGAAGGCGTACACGTCGATGTTGTCCCACCATTGCTGGAAAGCATCTTGCCAGAGTGCCTTGGGGTCCGGGACTGGTGAGCAGTACAGGGACAGCTTGAAGTTCAAGGCTGTCGCGAACAAGTCCACCGTCGGGGAACCCCACAAAGTCAGGACTTTGTTGGCTATCTGAGGATCCAAAGACCACTCGGTACTCACTATCTGCGAAGCCCTGCTCAGACTGTCGGCGAGCACATTCCTCTTGCCAGGAATGAAGCGAGCTGATAGTGTTATCGAGTGGGTTTCGGTCCACCTCAGAGTCTCTACTGCAAGATGGGATAGCTGTTGCGAAAAAGTGCCTCCCTGCTTGTTGATATAAGCCACTACCGTGGTGTTGTCGCTCATCACCACCACGGAGTGACCCGCCAGGAACCGTTGGAACTGTTGAAGGGCCAGAAAGACGGCCTTCAATTCTAGCAGGTTGATGTGTAGGCACTTTTCTGATTCTGACCAAAGGCCTGAGGCCCTCTGGTTCAGAACGTGCGCCCCCCACCCTTCTTTTGACGCGTCCGAAAACAGAGTCAATTCCGGGGGAAGGACGAGAAGACTCACTCCCTTTCGCAGGTTCTCGTCGGCCAGCCACCACCGCAAGTCCGTCTGTTCCAGAGACCCCATTGGGATCAGAGTGTCCGGGGAATCGGATCCTTGATTCCACCGGGACTTGAGCCGCCATTGAAGGGATCTCATCCTGAGGCGGCTGTTTGGAACCAGACGGGCCAGGGAGGATAGGTGGCCCAAGAGACGCAACCACGATTGGGCGGGGAGTTCTTTTCGCCTGAGGAAAGGTTCCGCCACCCTCCTCAGCCTTGCTATCCGGTCGTCTGATGGAAAGGCTTTGTGGAGATTGGTGTCTATTAGCATGCCTAGATAAACCAGTCGTTGGGACGGCTGCAGAGAGGACTTCTCGAGGTTTACCACGATCCCCAGATCCTGGCAAAGATCTAGAAGCCTGTCTCGGTGTCGAAGAAGGGTCGACTCCGAGTCTGCTAGGATCAGCCAATCGTCTAGGTAACGAAGGAGACGAATGCCGTTCCTGTGCGCCCAAGTCGAAATCAGGGTGAACACTCTGGTGAACACCTGAGGAGCTGTGGAGAGACCGAAACACAGCACCTTGAACTGGTAGATCTTGTTGTCTAGGCAGAATCTCAGGTACTTCCTGGAAGACGGATGGATTGGGATCTGGAAGTACGCATCCTTTAGATCCAGTGTACACATGAAGTCTTGTGGTCTCACCGCAAGTCTGACCGTGTCTGCTGTCTCCATGCTGAACCGGGTTTGTTTGACAAACCTGTTCAGAGCCGAGAGATCGATGACGGGTCTCCAGCCTCCAGTAGCCTTCTTTACAAGAAAGAGTCGACTGAAGAAGCCTGGAGAGCCGTCCACGACCTCCTGGAGAGCACCCTTCTCGAACATGGTCTTGACTTCGGCCTGAAGGGCCAGCCCCTTTGCCGATCCCATGGCATAGGAGCTCAACGACACTGGATTCGCTGTCAGGGGAGGTTGAGATGACGTGAACGGGACGCGATAACCTTGGCCGATCACTGAGATCGTCCAAGCATCGGCCCCGAGATGTTGCCACCTGCGGACGCAACGCTGAAGGCATCCCCCCACAGGTGGACACGCAGGGGGACTGCCACCCCTAGGGCTTGCGGCCGCGGCCGCCACCCCTAGAAGTCTTGCCTCCCCTGGAGGACTTACCACCCCTCTTGACCTTGGCTGGAAAGGGCTGGGGCTTAGACACCACTTTCTTAGCTGCCGGTGCCTGTTTTGGAGCCTTACGAGGCTGTTGCTGCTGTTGTGGCGGGGCTGGAGGCTTATAGGGCCGAGTTGTAAGGGCCCTGTGGAGGAGGGAGTCCGTGCTGGATTTCCTCCACCTCTCAGCCGTTCGCTCCAAGTCTTGAGGCTCAAACAGGTTCTCCCCCAGGAGGGAGGCATGTCGGAGCCTACACACATCTACGGCGGGGACCTTTGGATGGAATCTCTCGGACACAGCATCGCGACGCTTCAACACCGAGTTGGCCCACAGGGTGGTAACCTGGTGCGCCAAGAACTCGATGGAGCGGGTGCCCGAGAGCAAGAAGGTCTCTAGGGCCTTCCTATTGGTCTCCTTGGACAAGTCCTCAGATCGCAATAGGATGCCCAGAGATCCTAACCAGAAGTCCAGCCACGAAGTGGCCTGCATGGCACACTTAGCGACCTTCTCGTGGTTAAGGATCTCTGCCGCCGAGAACGACACCTGCCGGGCAGAGAGTTTCTCCAAGGGAACTCCCTTCGCCAGCTCCTCCACAGAGTGATGGAGAGGAAGAGCGAGGTTGTGCTCACCCAGGATCTCGAAATACCTCCTCTGCTGAAGGCGAGGAGGAGGGATGAGTTTGTTCCCGGCAGTGGAACGACTGGAGGAGGCAAGAAGTGCGAGCTGAGCATTGGCCCTAGCTCTGGCACTCTTCAGCCCCCGAGACCAGGGCAGAGCTGCACTGGTCTTAGGGGCCTTCCGAACGTCGAACACTTCATCCAGAATCGTGTCTTTGCCTTCACGGGGGGGGATGACTGGATCCGTAAGACTGTTAAGTTGCCTTATCAGGCTTAGGACCTGCCAGAAGGCATGTTCGGACTCTTGCTGTTCTCCTCCCTGCGGGCTGGCAGCTAAGTCTCCTGCCCCAGGAATCTCTTCCTGGGGTGATACGTGGACATTCCCCTGGGTAGTCGTGGGTTCCTGTCGAATCCTTGCAGAGGATTTAGGGATGGTCTTGGAATCCTTGGGCTCCCTCCTAGGAGGGATACAGGATCCCAACAACGAGGTTCGAGGGGCCCCTTCCTCACGAGACGATTCTCCTGCCTGAAGCGAAGTCTCCCCCCCTGGTGCCGAGGGGAAGACTACCGGTCCACTGGACTCACCTGAGGACGGAAAGGCCTCGTCCACGGGAGAAGGAGAGAGTACTCGTGCAGGAGAGGGGACCCTCGAGACCGACCTCTTGGGAACCAACTTCGCCCTGGGGGAAGTCACCACGAAGTCCACTCCTCTCTTTCTCTTCAGCGTAGGAGAGACAGCCGCTGGTTTGTTACCCTGGCCGGCGAGTGCTGGTTTCATAACCCTCACTAACGCCCGTGCCAGCGGACCAAACCAAGTCTGCTGCTCAAAGGACACAGAGTCCGAAATCCTCGCTAAGGTGAAAGGGATCGGGCGATCCTTTGGAGTGGACACGACGGTACCTGCCTGAAAAGAAGGTGGGGAAGAATGCTGTAATGACCTGTCCTCGTCCTGCAATACCAACCTGTGCTTGGATGGAGGTGATCCCGAGTGCCGTCTAGGAGCACGCGTCCCTGCTGCTACCACCGGCTGTGGAATTCGCCGCGAACTATGGTCGCGCGAGGGTGAACGGTCGCGCAAAGGCGAATGGTTGCGCGGGCGCACAGGCGAGCGGTCGCGCGGGCGCGCAGGCGAGCGGGCGAGCGGGCGCGCGGGCGAGCGGGCGCGCAGGCGAGTGGGCGTGAGGGTGGGCAGGTAAATGAACACGTGTCCGAGGCGACGAACGCAAGCGATGGCGCGACGGCGAGGGATCGTGCTGCCGCGTAGGTGAAGAAGATCGCTGGCGATAATGACCACGTGATGGTAAGCGATGGCGAGCAGCATGTGTAGGTGAATGATCGCGCGCAATAGGGCGGTCGTTCAGGGTTGCGCGATGAGGAGCAGCATGCGTAAGCGGGCGATCGTTCAGGGTTGTGCGATGGCGAGCAGCATGCGCAGGTGAATGATCGCGTGAAAGGGTGCGATGGTGATCAGCATCCGCAGGAAGGCGATCGTTCAGGGTTGTGCGATGAGGAGCAGCATGCGTAAGCGGGCGATCGTGCAGGGTTGTGCGATGGCGAGCAGCATGCGCAGGTGAATGATCGCGAGAAAGGGTGCGATGGTGATCAGCATCCGCAGGAAGGCGATCGTTCAGGGTGTTGCGATGAGGAGCAGCATGCGTAAGCGGGCGATCGTGCAGGGTTGTGCGATGGCGAGCAGCATGCGCAGGTGAATGATCGCGAGAAAGGGTGCGATGGTGATCAGCATCCGCAGGAAGGCGATCGTTCAGGGTGTTGCGATGAGGAGCAGCATGCGTAAGCGGGCGATCATGCAGGTTCGTGCGATGGCGGGCAGCATGTGAAGGTGATCGCTGGCGAACTGGTGATCGCTGGCGAGCTGGTGATCGCTGGCGAGCTGGTGATCGCTGGCGAGCTGGTGATCGCTGGCGAGCAGAAGGTCGACGCGTGTCCTGTGAGAGGATAGGTTCACGAGCAGGAACGGGAAGATCGCTGGCGCGTTGGCGAACATGTGTTTCTGACACACGCGCAGCACGATGTTGCGTAGCCACAGGACCAGGTGGATGGTGAGCAGGGAGTTCAGCAGGAACTAAAGGGTGGTCAGAGACCGCAGGGCGATGGTCCTCAAATGAGCGCTGACGCTCGGAAGAGAGCTGACGAGCAGGAGAGCGCTGGCGAGGGGGGCGAACCTCAGGAGAGAGCCGACGAGCAGGTGAGCGTCGGCGAGCAGGAGAGTCTTGGCGAGCAGGAGATCGTCGACGAGCAGGAGATCGCTGGCGAGCAGGAGATCGCTGGCGAGCAGGAGATCGCTGGCGAGCAGGAGAGCGCTTGTGCGCTGGCCCTGCTCGCGTAAGGGAAGAATCCCTTAGCCCCGAAGGGACCGTTGCCCGTCGGGTGACGAGTTCTCCAGAAGGCGAAGATCCGGCAGGAGATGGTGAGCGGTCTGCAGAGAGGTTCATCGGTTGAGGCTGACGAGGAGAGTCCCCCCCGGAGGACGAAGACCCAAAAAGGCGCCTCTTAGTCCCCCTGTAAGGGGAAGGGAGGCCCTTGTGGCGTAGAGGGCGGTGAGCCTTACGGCGGAGGCGGCCTCGGGGGAGATCGTCGGGACCATCGGTCCTCCGAAGGGGAGTCTCCTTCAAAACACTTCTCTCAGAAGGAAGCTGGGCAGCAGTCGAGACCGAAGGACTCACTTCCCCCTTCGAAGGATGCACGGAAGGAGGAGGAGAGCCTAGAGCACCATCACCAGCAACAGCACCTGCGTCGGAAGGCCCAGCCACGTCGGAGGCCTCTGTCACCACGACGTCGACAATAGACAGAGGGTCTACCTCCGCTACCACCGGCGACTGTTTAACAGCGGCCCCCAACGAGACAAGGTCAATAAGAGCGACCCTGGAGGGCAAGCCCTTAAGCCCCAGGGACGACCAAATCTGTAACAGATCATCACTGGATAAAGTATTATTATCAATAACCTCCCCCGGAGGAGGAGGGGGAACCGCCTCGCTATGGGAGGCGACGCCCTCTCCCCCCACCGAAGGTAGGGAAACAGAACAAGGGCCTGCGCTCCCACTCGGACGACTCTCCTTAGGAGGCGGACGAGGGGGAGCTTCGGAGGAGGTTTGGGCGGCGGAAGAAGAGTCCCGAGAACCTTCCTCCTTCAAGGCTAACCCCGGAGGAGAACGGTCTCTCTTGGACTTCTTCTTACGCCGACGGCCAAACCTCTCCCACTGGGAGGCAGACCACTCCCTGCACTCACGGCACATGTTATCCTGGTCGCACCGTCGGCCCCGACATTGAGGGCAGAGGGTGTGAGGATCCGTAATCACGTCCGACATGAAAGTCCCACAAGGACGGCCGGCAACTCCAGGGCATGTACGCATATTAAATAAAAGAAAATAACTGAAGGTCAACTTCCAACCAATCACACAAGCTGAAAAGAAAAAGAAGAAAATTAAAGGCTGTCACGAAGGCGATGAACAGACACGTCTGATCACCGCCGAGCCAAAAGTGAAGTGAAGCAAGTCACCGGTGTGTGGAGGGGGGAGGGGTAGCAAGCTACCCTTCCCCACCCCCCGCTAACTAGCGCGGGGGTAATTAACCCTCGTTAAAAACTATTGGCTCGTCATTTCAGCTGCGCTAAAAGTAAACCCTTTGTAAATAGCGTGGTTTGTATTTCGGTTACGGAACAAATATAAATTAAAGGCCCTCCCTTCCTCCCCAATAGAGACGCAGCGGGACGAGAAGAATTGAGGCTTGTTTACATGCATGTGTGGTATCTGGCCGATAGTTGGCGCTGGTGGGCACACCCGCAACCTTCATAGCGATCGCTCGCGAGTTTTTGTGTGTTTTTCTGCCGAGCCGCTGGAGCAGCAGCTATTATATATTCACCGGGTAAGTATATTCAAAAATTTATTTTATAATTAAAATATCATTTTAAAGAAAAAAAATCTTGTACGTCAGTTATTTCCTTAAAATAATGTATGTAAGATACCATATTGAAAACTAATTTGATTAATGTTTGTCTAGTTTCTGTGAAAAATAGGCTTATAATTTCAGCCAATTTCATTAACACTGATTTAGAAATAAAAATAATTTTTCCTGTAAGGCACTATTCCAGCTGGTGAAATATGTGATTATTTTATAAGATAAGTGTGACTGGGTAAAATAATGCCCTTGTCTATTTCAAACCTGAAGAAAAATTATGAAATAAGAGACTTGAAAAAAGTGAGTGGTTAACTAAGCATTGTTTTTTTCATTTTATCAGAATTTGGATTATGAAATTGTAAGTGGTGCAAGGCGCCAGGAAAGAAGATGGGACCCGACAGATAATGAACAGATTGTTCCTGAAGACAAGGAGGTATGTTTATGAAATTCTGAAAACTTTGCTGTTTTAGTAATTATTTTATGAATACTAATGCCTTTGGCTCAAAACTACTGTATACAATAGTTAACCATAAGATCTTAAACTATGAATAACATGTTTGTTGAACTTTGCTATGCACAAATTTAATTTTTCGCAGGAAGGTACAGAAATTCTATGAAGCAATGTTCATGGGTGTTTGCACACAATAAAACACTAAATACATAAAGTCTTATATTGCTCAATGCAATTAAGGTTAATTCATATATATTTGATTGTGAATGCATCTGAATTGAACTCAAAAAGGCATAAAGTTATATGAAACTAAATAGTGCATAGAATACTCTATTATATAACAGTGATAGTATAGCAAATTGATACTGATGTTGTATAAGAACTTTTATTTTTGTCTTTTCCTGTATTTAGAGTTATATGAATAAAAAATTTTCTCTCAAGGTTATACAAGGAAACTTGGAGTCTAGATGTGTCGTTAAGGGTGCTTTAGTCAGTTTTTCAGCATTCATTGGTATTTGTTACTTAACTCCCCATGATGTACAGTATATGGTTCTTTTCCTTGCTGGTAAATGTAGGCAAAAATATTGAAAATTTCATAGCATTCATCTTCTCACTCTTGAAACTGCAAAAATATTTCCTATAACATTTTTTATAGGTATATATTTATTATATTTTGTACAGGATATCATCACAATTATCATGGGTTTCAAATAGTCATATAGAAAATTAGTATTTTCCCATTGTTTCGAGTCAATGCTGTGTAATAAAGTACTATGCAGTATATTGCTTAAGAGGCATATTTGTTCCCACTCTAACAAAGCCTACGTTATTGATGTGGATATTCTTTCGGCAAAGCTGGAAGGTAGCCATTAGACTTTAAATGCGAGGTGGCAACCTTACCTAACAACTTGTAGTGGGTAGGTAGGCACCCAGCCACCTATATCTACTCACGGTTCAGAGAACTATGTCACTTTTCTTTTGGCTGGTAGAGAAGGAATGTCTCCGCTCTCTCCTCCTCAAGGCTTAGCCAGTTTGACTACTTGCTTTACGCTCATGCTTTTTCTCTTTCAGGTGTGACTGCGCTTCTTTGATGCTCCCATGCGGACCTGTACTGGTCGTGAGGGTCGCCCTTGCGGCACTGTCATGTCGTCGGTTGAGACCGACCCTGCCACTCTGTGTGCTCACCTTGCAGGGGGCGTCACTGTGAGTAGGACTCGCCCTGTGACGAGTGTAGGGAGTAGCCTGCCTCCCAATGGGAGAGATTTGACCGTCACAGGAAGAAGAAGGCCAAGTGTGATCTTTCTCCACCAGGGTCTTCCGCTGGGGCAAAAAGACCACAAGCTTCTTCGTGCACTCCTGGATCTCTTCCCGAAGCTACTCCTCGCTTGCGCCTTCCGCCGGGGGGGATCAAGTAGGAGCGCAGACTGACTAACTCCATCCACCGGGGAGCCATTCTCCCTTACAGATGTTTTGCAGGCGTGGCCGTCCCGATTGGGTTTCTGTTCCCCTTTCGAAGGAGGTGCTGCAGCAGCAACTTCAGCGTGTTGCAAGGAAGAACCCTTCGCCAGAGGCTTCTACATCCTTTGCCCTGGACTTTTACAAGGTTCATCTTTCGTCCTCTCCTGGCCCTTCCAGGCGTGGACAAGGTGTTCACTCCCGCTCACCCCTCCAACAGCCTCCTTCTGACGACGAGTCCTTTCGCCATCCTGGGACATCATCGTCACCTAAACCGCAGCCCTTTGTTTTTCCCCAGAGGAATGATTCCAGCTTGTGCGCCAACCTCCTGCTTGCTGCAGATGTAGATGACCTTCAAGTGGTGAGCGTTCCATCTGCTCGGCGATCGCAGCGACAAGACTCTCCATCTTCTCGTCCTCCTGGACGATCTTCTTTAAGACGTCGTTCGCGACGATCCGAAGATCATTTAAGAGATTGCAGGTCATCACGATCTCCCCGCTCTAACTCTAGAGCTTCACACTCACAAGACTGCAGGTTATCATGGTCTCAGTGCTCTTCATCTAGAAAGTGTTCTCACTCGTGAGCTAAAAGCTCACAATCACAAGCTAATTGCTCACGATCAAGAGCTAAATGCTCTAGATCAAGGTCTGGACGCTCGCGTTCACGATCTTGATGCTTACAATCACGAGGGCGGCGCTCATATTCACGAGGGCGGCGCTCATATTCACGAGGGCGGCGCTCATGATCACGAGAGCGACGCTCACGTTCACGAGGGCGACGCTCACAATCACGAGGGCGACGCTCACGATCACGAGGGCGACGCTCACGTTCACGAGGGCGACGCTCACGATCACGAGGGCGACGCTCACGTTCACGAGGGCGACGCTCACGTTCACTAGGGCGACGCTCACGTTCACGAGGGCGACGCTCACGTTCACGAGGGCGACGCTCACGAACACGAGGGCGACGCTCACGAACACGAGGGCGACGCTCACGATCACGAGGGCGACGCTCACGATCACGAGGGCGACGCTCACGATCACGAGGGCGACGCTCACGTTCACGAGGGCGACGCTCACGTTCACGAGGGCGACGCTCACGTTCACGAGGGCGACGCTCACGTTCACGAGGGCGACGCTCACGTTCACGAGGGCGACGCTCACGTTCACGAGGGCGACGCTCACGTTCACGAGGGCGACGCTCACGATCACGAGGGCGACGCTCACAACGTTCTAGGTGCTCACGATCGTAATCTAAGCGTTCCTCTTCACGAGGAAAACGTAGGCGCTCTTGTTCAACATCTATCCGGCGCTCTACAGCTCGAATTTCTCCATGACGAATTACGACCAGACAAGATATTCTCAGGGAAGAACTCTTTGAGAAGCATCCTGTTAACCTAACCCCTGCGCCCTTCGTGGCCTAGGGCCCTTTAGCTAAGCGATCGCCCACGCGACACTCGCCAATGCGTTCCACCGCGGCGCAAAGCTCTCCAACGCTACGAGTTGCCCCAGTATTGAGACCCCCATCTTTGCTTCCAGCTAGTGTTAGTGGTTCTCCAGTTCCACAGGTGCCCATTGGGCCTCTCCTTCTCAATTGTCACCAGTTGTTTGTGAAACGGGCGTTTCTGCTTGTGAATCACGCCCTTTAACGCGTAATTCACGCCATTGATACGTGAATCTTCCAATTTCACACATGGATCGGCCGTTCTCCCCCGTACTTCACGAACTGAGGTCCCAAATTCATGAGCGATGTGGACCCAATACCTCCGCCAACAATCTCTACAGAAGTTACTTCTAGCAGTACAGTAGGCCGATTCCCTTCCCTGAAGGGTTTAAGGAACCCCCAAACAAATTTGCGGATGTAACTATTTCTTCTGATCGGCCTTTTCAACCAATAAAAGAGGACCTCTTCATGCCCCAAAGACTCACGAAGGAAACCCCAGACTTATCGAAGGGAGACGAGCTCCCTTCGTGGTATGACACTCTGGTGTCTAACCTGCAAAAGTCCTTGTTGGGATTAGGTCCTCTACCACCTCAGCCTTGACAGGCCCAGGCCAAGTTTCCTATGGAGAGTTTGGCGTCGGGGACTTCTCTCTCCGCGCTCCGTTTCGGGGCAAGCTCTAGAGCGACTTGCTCTAACTCCGGTTTGTGCAAGGGGCAGGCTTACCACCAAGCAGAAGACTAGGATAAAACGTGGCAATCCACCTCATGTGGACCTCATTGAACCCTGCATGAGTAGAGATTTTGGCTCGCCTAGGGAGATCTCTATCCATCCCTATCAGCCTCAACAGATAGAGATTGTTCCTCCAGCCCAACGTCCAGTGTCCAAACCACCGACAGGATCAAATACTCTATCCCTGAGACTAGCGTCTCAAAGGAACTGCGGGATCTTCCAAATCCTTCCATCCTGTAAGAGCATTTTCCTCCTCGGGGGGAGTCGAAAGACTTGAAGATGGTTCTGAAGAATGCTAGGGCAAGGGAATCTCAGAGGCCAAAGATGGATAAAAGATCCCTTGAGGCGGGTCCCTCTCGAGACCTAGTTGATGACCTTGACCTACCCAAGGGTCCTATGGATGAGAGCTTGGAGGTAGATAGCACCTTGGATATGGACAAGGAATACCTTCCAAGGGCAGCGAGTCCAAATTTCCATTCTGAACAAGAGCACATGGAGTTGGAGCATACAGGTCCTGGCTTGTATGAGGACCATCGAGAAGCTGGCTGATCCTGGTACTACCTCCCAGGAAGGTAAGGAAATGGTCCTGGACCAACTGTTTGGAACCCAAAGGACCCCTAAGACCAGTGCAGTCTTGCCCTCGTCAAAGGGATGGACAGCAGCCAGGAGAGAAGCTATCTCCCAGAGAGCAGGAACTTCTAGTTCCTTGAGAGCCGGTTCCTCGTCGAGATCTTAACTTCCTTTCATACACCAAAGAAAGTACTATGAGATCAAGAATGAACCTCTTTCAACCCTGACTCTCGACCCCTCAGTAGAATCGCTTACCAGGGTCTTCCGACTCAAGACTCTCTTCGTTGAGAGCTTCACTTGTGCCATCTGAGCTATTCAACATAGAAAGAGGAGCAAAATATGCCATTCAGGCTGCTCTGTGGCTTGACCTATGGTTAGGGTCATTAGGCCATGTTGTGCGCTGTTAGGATCTGTCATATGAGTCCACAAGAAAGTCTCTGGAGTCTGTCTTTCCTTTTATCAAGTACCCGCACACTGGAGTTCCTATCGCACCACGCAGTCAACTTGTGGGGGAATGCCATCCTCAATTGACGAGATAAGGTAATTGGAAGATTCCACTGGCACGTGCCGAAAGTGGAGGTCACGTGCCTGAGAAACTCGACTCTCAAGGGATCCTCACTCTTCGATCCAGAAGAGATAGAGAGAGTAGCTGATAGGTGGAGAAAATTCTATTAGGATTTTCTACTCCACAGGCCCATGACTTGCCAATCCTACGGGAGGGCTCCTCAGCCTTCCAGGAATCAGTCCAGCACCTCTAATCTCTCGACTTATAGGTTCTCTGGACCGTCGAAGGTGTCTAAACATCCCTTTCAGGCCAAAGAGCAGAAAAGAAATAAGTCCTTCAGAGGAAAGAAAGGAGGTGGGGGGAGTGGTCGAGGTGGCCGCTCCCGTTAGGGAGGGCAATCCTCACAACCGACCACCAGTGGGAGGATGCCTGCACACCTCTGGCAGAGGTTACAGTTGATTCTAATAGTCAAGCCTTCTCCACCATGAGGCTCAATACTACACAGTACTGTAGAAGTTTTATTCCAGCTGTGACCAAGTTGTGGAATGATCTTCCTAATCGGGTTGTTGAATCAGTAGAACTTCCAAAGTTCAAAGTTCAAACTCGCAGAAAATTTTTTTTATGTTGATCAGGCTTATGTATGTCCTTTTATAGTTTATATATCAAATATCTGTTTTAATGTTGTTAATGTTTGTAAAATATTTAAGTTTTTCATTACTTCTTATTTATTTATTTCCTTATTTTCCTTTCCTCACTGGGCTATTTTTCCCTGTTGGAGCCCTTGGGCTTATAGCATCTTGCTTTTCCAACTAGGGTTGTAGCATAGCTAGTAATGATAATAACAACAACCCCTGGATGATCAAGGTGATCGGCGTAGGGTATCGCGTCCCGTTCATTCCATCTCTCCCTCTGATTTGGCATCCAATTCCATTAAGCTTCTATATTAAGGGATCCGTAAAGGAGCTGGCCCCTTGGGCCTTAATCCAGACCATGCTGCAGGAGGACAGTCTCCAAGAGGTTCTAGAAGGTTCTCCAGGCTTCTACAGTTGACTTTCTTGTGAAAAAGGCATCTGGAGGCTTAAGACCAGTCATAGATCTCGTCCCCCCTGAACAAGTTTGTTCAACAGATTCTGTTCAGGATGAAGACAGCAGACATGGTCATCCAGGCTGTAAGATCAAGGGACTTCATGTGTACATTGGATCTCCAGGACGCATACTTCCAGATCCCAATCCATCCAACTTCAAGGAAGTATATCGGATTCATACTCGAGAACAAATGGTACTAGTTCAAAGTTCACAGCTTCGGTCATGCGACAGCACCTCAAGTCTTTACCAGGGTGTTCGCCCTAGTGTCATCTTGGGCTCACAAAAATGGCATTCGTCTCCTAAGATACCTTGACGATTGGCTGATTCTAGCAGACTCGCAGATGACCCTTCTTCATCACCGAGACATGCTTCTAGTGTTTTGCCAGGATCTGGGGATCATGATAAATCTCAAGAAGTCATCACTGCTTCCATCTCAGAGACTGGTTTATCTCGGTATGCTTATAGACACCAACCAACAAAGTTTTTCCATCAGATGATAGAGTACACAGGCTGATAGAAGTGGCAAAACCTTTCCTCAGACAGTAATATCTACCGGCCCGACAGTGGTTGTCTCTCCAAGGCCATATAACCTCCCTACTTGGTGTAGTTCCTAATGGCCGCCTCAGGATCAAATCCCTGCAATAGTAGCTGAAGTCCATGTGGAACCAACACTCCGACTCCCCGGACATTCTAGTTCCTATTACACAGGACCAAGTGATGAACCTGCTATGGTGGGTAGTAGAGGAAAACCTCTGCAAAGGTCAGGATCTCCTTGTCCCTCCTTCAGACTTATTGCTCTACACAGACGCATCAAAAGAAGGATGGGGGGCCACTTGCTGCATCACACAGTCTCAGGCCTATGGTCTGAGCCTGAAAGGTACCAGTACATAAATCTCTTGGAGAGGAGAGCAGCCTTTCTAGCTCTCCCTCAGTTCCAGTTGCTGGCTAGCCACTCTCTGGTGTTGATGAACACTACTACTACAGTGGTGGCTTACACAAACAAACAAGGCGGTACCTTTTCGCAGCCCTTAGGTCATCTTGCAGTAGAAATTCTACGATGGTCAAAAGAACATTCGGTGTCCCTATCAGCTCGCTTCATTCCAGGTAAGAGGAATGTGCTCACAGACAATATAAGCAGAGCGACTAAGATAGTGGTCTCCAAATGGTCTTTGAATCCTCTGATAGCCAACAAAGTCCTTACCTTGGGGGGTCCCCCGATAATGAACCTGTTCGTGACGTCTCTAAACTTCAGGCTCCTGCTGTACAGCTCCCCAGTTCCGGACACTCAGGGTCTATGGCAGGATGCATTCCAACAGCAGTGGGACATCATCAATGTGTACGCCTTTCCCCCATTTTGTCTGATGAGAAGAATGTTCAACAAGACCAGAGCATCCAACAACTTAAAAAATGATGACCCTCATAGCTCTGCTATGACATCATATCAGAATAGTTCTCCGACCTTCTGTAACTTCGAGTAGATCTCCCGAGGGAACTACCTCCACGACCAGATCTACTCAAACAACCAGACGCGAACATCTTCCACAAGGCCGTCCTGTCTCTTTAGCTTCACGCCTGGAGACTATTCAGAATCTTCTCTCTCAGTGAGGCTTTTCACAATAAGTTGCAAAGAGAATATCTGGTTACTTGCGGAAATCCTATGCCTCTGTATACCAGGCAGTGGACAGTCTTCTATGGTTGGTGTATTTGGAAGGGTATCTCTCCCCTCAATGCCCCTATTCCAGTAATAGTGAAATTTCTTGTATACCTTCGGGAGGAAAAACTTTTGGTCTCGGTGTGCCATCGCTCAGCCTTAAGCCTAACCGTTAGATTAAAGGGAGTACAGTAGACCTTTCCTCTTCGTTGGGGCTTTCCTAACTCATATAGAGTTATGCGATCACTTTCCCCCATTTGGAGACAAGACCTTCTTCTTGGAATGTGGTTCGCATTTGAGATCCTTAAAAGGACCTCCCTACGAACCATTACGCCATGCAACAGACCATAATCTCACTTTGAAGATGGCATTCTTACTTGCTTTAGCATCAGCAAAGAGTTAGTGAACTTCATGGTCTCTCATACGACATCGCTCATTCAAGAGGATGGGGGAAGTGACACTCGGCTTTGTCCCCGAGTTCATTGCAAAGACTCAAACTCCTGGGGTACTGGACCCTAGGTTTGGGCCCTTTCACATTAAGTCTACGTTCTGTAACCAATGACCCAGATCACTTTTTATTATGCCTAGTGAGGAGTTTGAGATATTATCTTAAACGAACAGTAGCAGCTTGGCCGTGACGAACAGTGTTATTCATCAATTTGGGTAGAATTAGGAGGAGGGTTACTAGGAACATCAATTCAGCATGGATCTGCAAAGTCATAGACCGTGCTCTGAATCCTGACCTTCCTCTAGCTCGAAAACCTAGCGCTCTCAATGTCAGGGGCATCAGTACATCCTTGGCATTCTAACACAATTATTCTGTGTTGCAAGTGTTACAATTGGGCATGTGGAAGCGTCAGATGACCTTCACTGCCCACCTTCTCCAAGACGTGACCCACAGAAGACTCAATACGTTTTCTATCGGTCCTGTGGTGGCTGCACAACAAGTGGTTTAGAATACCTTGGGCTCCTTGTTGGACAAGTAGCAGATGGTTGAGGGCATTGGTTACCTGGGTTAAATCTGGGATGAATGAAAGTATGTCTGGCTTTTTCCATTCTTCATCTTCCCCTCTCTTGGGATGCAGTGTTATGGGTCCCTCTGCAAGCTGGCTTCAACGTCTGTAGGCAATAAACTTTTCCTTGTGTAACCTAGTATAGTTTATTTTTATATACTTGTACACGTCCCAAATGCTTCCCGCAACGTAGGCATTGGCAAACGTCTATATTTATGTGTAAAATTCCTGTTTAAATACGGAACACTCTTAGACGTTCATATGCTATCTCTCACAACTATGTGTTGCTCAGGCTGCTGTCATTCTCACTCTGTATTGATAAGTGAGGTGGCAAGGTTTCCCTCGATTACAGTCTATTACTGTACTGTATTAGGCAAAACCGAGGCAATGACTAAGCCAGTAGTCGGACTTACCACCCACCTAAGGGCGAGTCATCCATATATATAACGTAAGGTTTGTTAGTGTGGGAACAAATGACAAATGTGGAGATAATTAGCATTTTCCCCTAACTAATACAAACCTGGAGAAATTCATATAAATTGTCTCGCCATCACCTGTCCCCCTATAAGTCCTGTCTCTAATCAAAAAGTGACGGGGTCATTGAACCGTGAGTAGATATAGGTGGCTGGGTACCCCCCAGCCACACCCTATCTACCCACAACAAGTGGTTAGGTAGGGTTGTCACCATGCATTTAAAGTCTAATGGCTACCTTCCAGCTTTTCCAAAAAATACCCACATAAATAACTCCAAGTTTGTATTAGTTAGGGAAATATGAAAAAATTATCTCCAACTTTGTCATTTTAGAGTGCATGTAAACATGTACAAGGTCTGTTTTCAGACTTTTAAATGTATCTAAGCTATACTGAATGTGTGGTTGCTACTGTATTAGAATTAAAAAATGTAGTAACCAGAATTTGGTTACTTTTACCATTCATTTCATATCAAATGTCTTATATCTTGAAGGTGACTCGGAAGATGGCAGTTGATGCTATGTACAAGTTAGAACATGGTGTCGATGACAAAAAGAAGTCGAAAGAAAACGAAGCCATGATAGAAAAACTTGAGGAGTTTCAGACTAGACGTTGGCATGATGATTATGGAGCGAATAGAGCTATGAGGGACCAGATGAGGGTAAATATCTTATGGTTGAAACTATTAAAGAAAATTATTTTCTAGTAGATATATTTTCTATTTTTAATGCTACTTTAAGCTGTGTTGTGGATAGCTAGTACATCACACACCACACATTGCTGTACTATTAGTGTCCAAAAGTGATACTTCAAGACAGATACACCAAGTTAGGATACCTTGCCTTCTCTTCAGGCAGGTTAAACTACGTATTCTATAAGATAAGATCCCACTAGAAGCTTTGTTGGTACTTTTATCATTCACAAGTCACATCCCTTGTGATAAAAAAGCCATTACTTAATACTGTATCAGTAAATTTTTGTCAAATAGCTTATCTTTGTTTTATTTGAATTTGAAAAGTTTGATGTGATTTTTTTTTCGTACAGGCAAGGCGTACAAAAGAACAAGAACAAGCTACCCGTGATTCATCTTACCAGCTCCCTGTTCCTCTTCTCCCACCAGATGAAAATGATGAGAAAACAGCAAAATTGCTTCAGTTTACTTTGGTAACTATGTGACCATTCAAGACAAGGCTTATTTGTTATGAAGGCTTGATGTCTTCAGCATGCTTTATTTCACACCTCAAGTCAATTAAGAATGTCAAACTGGTATTAATGACGGCAATATTTCAAGGTCTTTTTATACCTGGTATCTTGGTGTAGTTTATTGACAAATAAGAAGTTTTAACTCTTGAAATATCTGGTTTTTAAAGATCACATTTAGTTTAATAGCTTGACCACCATGTTAAATGGTTCAAGTCATTGGGATGTCTACATAAGGGATAGCATGCAGTATATTAAAGTTAAGAAATATGTTTATTTTTTTTTTAAACTTAATAGCCAGAGAAATCATATCTAAATGTTTATTTTGAATATGCTATTGCATTATTTAGTAGAGTAGAATCAATAAACAAGTTTTACATTAATCCTATTCCAAACAAGTATTTCATGATTTCCTGTAGTCTCCTTAGTTAGACTTTGGGCTCTGCTTGAATGCAAAAATAGTTAGAATAACATGTTTCATTCTTTGTTTTGTTTTATTTTCAGTCTAAAACATCTGAAGAACTTCGAAAGGAGAAGAGGTCGGCAATTGATGCTCACTCTATATTTGCAAAACTGAAACCAAAGTCAGTATCTTTACAAGAAAAGAAAGCTTATGCAAGGCAGTCTGTCACAAATATTGTAAATAATTCTCAGAAGAACTTTTCAAGTTTCAGAAATAATTTTAAACCACAGAATCTAGGTATAATAGCCAAAAAAGCAGAACATGAAATGGCTAGTACAAGCATGAGTAGTGAAACTGTGGGAGAACATGTAAGTAATTCCTGTAAATGTGTAATGAATATCAGGTCAGAGCCATCTGAGGTACATTCTTCACCATCAGTATGTAACAGATGCAATTGTAACGCTGAAGAAAAGAATACTGACGAATTGAAAGAAAATCCCTCATCATCCAACTTGGGAAAATTTTCTGAGAAAAATGATTCAGCATCAAATTTGCAATGCTCAGATGCTGTTAATGTAACCTCTCCTAAAACTAGCACATCTTTATCCCTAGTAAGTTATGATAGCAGCGAGAGTGAAAGTGACTAAGGTTTTGCCAAGGTTAGACATACTGTTATGTAATTTTGTACATAAGATAATTAGATTTTAATTTGAGCTGTTTTACCTTATTGGGTGATTGTTAGAAAATTGAAAAATTTTATTTAGCAAAACTTCATTATGTAAATTAGCATTATCTCTCGCTTGTATCTAAACAAATAGTGTTAAGGGTGAAAACATGGTTATTGATAATGAAATTTGCTGAGAATTATTTTTTTAATAACTTAAGCATATATTTATTCCTTATACATAAAAATTGATAATAAATATAAATATCTTAATCCTGAATTACTTTTTCTCTGAGATGAATTTGTTTATGTATGTGTTTATTAAATAAAAAAATACTTTTGGAAATTTATTTTTCTTATATTCACACAGACAGATTTTCTATAAGATATACAGACCATTCTGTAAATAAAAGAAAGAAATATGGTAAGACTGAAAAATTAAGATCAGTTCTGGATTGAAAGTTAAGTACAGGAAATATTGTAATTTGGATGCGAATGATGAGATATAGAGGCATGATTCAGGGAAAGGGTAAGAGAACATACAGACTAGCAAAGAGAAACAAGAGACACAACGAAAACTGGACTACCTTCAAGAAATTTGAAGGGACTACCCCCATCAACACTAAATTAAAAGAGGTTCCATGAAAAACAGCATGTTGCCAAAATCTCAATGATTAACTCCTCGGAATCAAGACAAAGGGAGACCAAAGGATTCCCTATAATCCTAGAGATTAGCAATGTAGTTAAAGAAATGGTACCGTTGGAATGGAGGAAAAAACATGAAGAATCTACCTTTGGGAAGCAGCAGTAGTGATTGATATGATCAAATTTTTATGAAGTCTATTGATAGTGGAAGTATAGAGCCTAGAGTGGCAATACTATCTAAACAGTAATAAAATGCTTTATAAAAACAATTTTAATATAAAAGGTGAAAAACCTCTTAGAACTGTAGGCTATCAACATAATTCGTATTTAAATTTCTTATAAAAAAGGCGCTGATACCTTTGTGCACAAATAACACGATATGCACCTTTAAAGGCACGAGTGTCTTACAAAAACCCAGTCAGCTTTACCTGGTTATTATAAGTTGTATCAAAGCTATAGACAAAATATGGAACTTCATAAAGTTTATTAAAAAAGAGTCATGTGGGAAAAGATAAAAAAAATATTACAATTATAAAGTAAAAACTAATCTTGCATAAACAGAAATTGTAAAAGGCAGCATGAACTTAAACTAACTGAATGATCTTAGGAAGAGTGTCATCACTACACCTCACACCTCTTATTATCAATTGCTAAAGGGTTTTTGATGTGTTCCTTGCAGTTATCATAAGTTTATAAAGACTCGTTAGTATCTGCATCAATTCCAATGCACAAAAAATAATAGACATTTTTTCATGGTATTCAAAAAAGAAAAAAAAAAAAAAAAAACGAATTATGATTTTCACAAAATCATTCTAAAACCTTTTCCATTTCCAAGTCTTGAATAAATAAACTATTATAAGAAAAATATATCCAATGGCAATTTATAGGAATAAAGAAAATTATTATTATTATTATCTTAGCTCCAACCCCAGGGTATTGTTATCAATTACTATTATTATTTCAATTACCTAAACTACAGCCCCAGTTGCAAATGCAGGATGAAATAAGCCAAAGGGCTCCAACATGGAAAAAATAGCCCAGAGAGGGAAAGAAATCAGCAAACCTCAAGAGATGTAATGAACAATCTAAATTAAATATTCTAAGAATAGTAACATTAAAACAGATCTTTCATGTATAAACTATTGAAAAAAAAACAGCAGAAGAGAAATGAGATTGACTAGTGTACCCTCAAGCCAGAGAACTCTACCCCAGGTCATTGGAAGACCATGATACAGAGACTATTCCACTACCCAAGACTAGAGAACAATGATTTTGGAATGTCCTTCAAGAATAACTTCCGAGCTTAACTAAAGTATTCTTTACCCTTACCAAGAGGAAAGTACCCACTAGGCAATTGCAGTGCCGTAGTTAACCCCTTGAGCGAAGATGAATTTGTTTGGGAACCTCAGTGTGGCCAGGTGTATGAGGGCAGAGGAGAATGTGGAGAGAATGAATAAGAATATTTGGTGTATGTGTAGGCAAAGGGGGGGGGGGGATAAGCCGTATTCAGAGCTAGAGGGGTCCAGTGTAGTACTGTCTGGCCAGTCAAAGGACCTAATAACCCTCTAGCGGTTTATCTCAACGGGTGGCTAGTACTCTATCTAGCCAACCTATAACCGGCGAGATCTATTGTATTATAGTTTCTTTCCTTCTATGGTACTGAATAGCCTCTCAGGCTCCATAATGGACCCTGTGGTCCAAATTCATAAATTTAGCTCTTGCTTTCACTTCTTTAATTCAATCTGCCTGCCAAAACTCTTCACTCTTACTTCAGAGTGCAACTGCGAGTTTTCTCTGAGAGACTTCGACCTCCGTTGTAGTGTTACACTTTTGTGCCTTTGGCCTATTGGTCTTTCCGGTTTCAACACAGCTCCAGAGCTTGATGAAATCCTATATATAACTGGATAACATCTTATGACAGGTCAAATATTTCTAACATCAGTCAAGAAAGGATCTTTCATGGAATGCACTATATAACGATTCATTGTACGAAATTCTTTGTTGATCAAGAAAATTACAATTTATTTACTATAGCAGCGAAAATATTTGTGTAGACGTCAACGGGGTATGGTCAAAACCATCTTTGCGAAGCTTACACTACCTGACAATACAGCAAAAATTGATAACATGTATAGATAAACAATAAAACATAAAAACACTACCAAAAAAAAAAAACAATAAATTGGGGCCATGCACAAATATTGATTGATGGAGGAGCCAAGATGCGATAAAGGGGTCGAGAAAAATGGCTCCTGTAAGCACGTCACCAAAATTAATCAATAAGTTACCCCATCATGTACAGTACTAAAGGAAAGCGAAAACGTGAATACTTGTTAACTTTTAAGGAGACTAAGGATTGACAAATAATAAAGCATACATGATTAAGAATAAGAAAATTTTAAAGAAATCTCTAAAATTGTCAAACTTATAAAGCCCGTGTATGAACCAAAATTAGGGCTGTAAGGCTATTATAAAAATTAGCTATGATAATGAGGATTCATATATCTTTTTTTTCAAAAGATAGCCAAGCATGTATATGCTGTTTCCAGAAGATCAGCACCATGGAAATTGATAACGGCGTTGCGTCTGTTATTAAGTTCCCAGTACTAATTGACCAGTAACCTATGGGGAACTGTGAAAAATAAGTCGAAAATGTTAACAAGCCCTGCATGCAAACAAGTTTAAAAGAAAATAGTGCTTTGTATTTCTATATTAAATCTATAGAGGTAAAGGGAGAATGAAGCTTCTGTATTTTTTTTCTTTTAATTTGAACATTAAGTTGATCAAAGTCTTAGCAAACTTGTGCAAATGTATTTATGGGAAAATCTTTGATTAAAGAATGATTTTAGTAAGGATAATATAAAAGTTGTGCTTGTGTTCTCAGACTTGACAAAGCATGATCAAGAACTATTTTTATCCTTGACTGTAGATTTTGCCTTGAGAGTTTACCAGCTCCGCCTCTTTGCAGCGTATCGTTGCTAGACAACACTCTTTGATGTGTGTAATTGAATTTTTTAATGACATACTATTCAATCTAGTTGCAATATTAGTGGTTTTTTGGGGTAAAAATAAACACCTCACAACGGTTAGTATTATATAGATTAATATACTTTTATTTTGAGGTGCAATATTTTTTTACAAAACTCCCACGAGGAACTGTGTTCTTTGTTTTGTTGACAAATGCAATGCATCTTGCCTTTATTCATTTCCACAAGTGAGCGAAATTATGAATTATCTTTTATTACAATCATCTAAATACCTAAAATTCACTGTCGCTAGTCACAAGCACAGTATAGACACTAAATGTAAGTAGCGGTAATTCATAATATCTTTATATTTTGGAAACGTCAGAGTAAAAAATGTTTGCATTCGGGAAAACGGGAAACGTTTTCTGTAACATACAGCACGTGTGCTGCGCTCTCTAAACAAACCTCCAAACTTTAGATGTAAACAAAGGGGCGTGACGTGACGTCCCTCGTCCCGTTTTAGAAGACGGAAGAGTTGGACAGTATAGATTTAACCAGTGTCCTTCGTTCCTTCCGATTACAATGGATAAAGCTACAAAAGCGATTCGCAGGTTAGTCGATTATTTGAAGAAAATCATGTAAAGGTGCCCTTCATTCAATGGGGTCCATCTAAGTTTCAGTCTGTACTTCGTCAATGTAGTCATAGGATTGGAATTTTGGTTACCGTAATAGCCTCATTGTACCATATGATCTGTAGCCAAATGTTTTTACCCAGCCTACGACCATTATATATATATATATATATATATATGTATATATATATATATATATATATATATATATATATATATATATATATATATATATATATATATAATATACACACATTATAAAGGTTGTCTACAAGTTATGTGTTATTGTGTAGGATATGTAGCCATATTTTATACCTAACCCTTTGATCGTTTAGACTACAACAGCACCACCACTACACACACTATCTATCATATATATATATATATATATATATATATATATATATATATATATATATATATATAGTCTACAATTAAGAACTCGTGTGTTATTGTACATGTTAGATCATTTGTAGCGTTGGTGATTAACTGGTAGCGTGGTCTACAGCCTAACTTGTAGAACTTTCCATATTCCATTCATGGAAATAGATTTCTAGATAACATGTTAGCCAATTCCCTTTTATGTATGTTGGGTCACTGTTAGAATACTAAAACCAAGTAATCTAAGTTAAGTTAAGTTGAAATTGTCAGGTTTTAGTTCCCATTTCATCTGAGATGCTTATTAGAATATCAGCCAGGGAAGCCCAACCTCTGCCAAAATTAAACATTAACCAGCCATAACCCCCTCAGTAAACAGCTTAAACTACCGAGTCTAGATTGGACTTGATCTACCGTCCCTGAGAATGCGAGGCCAGAGCATTACGATTGTAATAGCCTGTAGACTTATGTTTTGCATGTTACTCTGTAGTTTAGTTGTGTCTTTCTTTATGATATGAATAGAGTATGCAAGCAACATAATCATAAAGAACATTTTCTGCTTTTGGGAAAGAACAATAAAGCTAATTTAAATGTGATGTGTAAACAAGGAGCACAGATACTTTTTTTATAAATGTATATATATATATATATATATATATATATATATATATATATATATATATACATATATATATATACATATATATATTATATATATATTTATATACTGTACATATATACATATGAATTATATATATATACATATGAATTATATATATATATATATATATATATATATATATATATATATATATATATATACACAAATATACTTTACACATAGATACATATACATTCATATGCATATATATTCATATAGTCTATACTGTATATATAGTGATATATATATATATATATATATATATATATATATATATATATATATATATATATAAAGAGAGAGATAAGCAAAACCCACAACCTTGAAAACTAATCATTTTTGTGTATAGGCTTAACATAGCTTAACCAGACAACTAACCTTGTAGGACTGAATTATAACATTCTTAACTTGAATGGAGTGAGAAAATCCAAGCAGGAAGGAGCACATTCCAAGGTTACAGTAGTGATCAATACCCATCATAGTAGTGGTGTACTATTTATTGAATTGATTTTATATATGAATGGTATAATGTATACTACAGGATTTACAGTATTCAACTTTGATTAGTTTTATGAATTGTGACTACATTATATAACCTGGCTCTGGGACCTTTGAGACTATTCAGTGTACAAATGCAACAGGGGTGGGAAACCCTCCAGTTACACTGAAGTAAAGTTAAAAGGGGTTGGACAGCAAAAGGGAAGGAAGCAGGAATGGAGGCAAAGGAACACTGCGCGAGACCTAATGACAGCACTTTATCTCCTGTGGGGATATTGTACTTTAGGCAGCCTTAGGATACTTTAGAAATGGTTCGTTACTCTGGTTAAAGTACCCCCCATGCAAAAATTTACAGTATTTATATTCTGTAGGCATCTTAATAAATTCAGACATAGAACCTCTAATAATAATTCTTCGATTAATTATTGCAGTTAAGTATTAATGATTTCATATATTACTTTTTATTCCTAATATTTATCATTCTATTTATTAACCTTGATGTTATATAAGTACCTTTATTAATACTGCAAATTACTTTGCATTAACTATTTAGTCCTATACCCAAATGTTTACCATTAAGTTGTATTTCTAGACTCTCACAGGGTTTATCTAAAGCATTTGCTTTAGGATGAAAATTGATAACTAGAGAAGGGTAAAGTTTAAAATTTTGGACAGCTATGTCAAGAGACTAAAACTGAATAAATGAAAAGTATAAGGAGAAAGCAAAGCTTCTATAGGTAGTGAGATGCTCCCAAGAACATATTGTTCTCTCTATAATGATCTCAGAAGGCACACTAAGAAATATCCTTTGTGTCATACAGAATACTCTACTTGAACTTACCGTTATTGATAAATTGTCCCCAACCCATGGATTAGGTACCCTGAGAAATTTTGATGGGGAGGGAGGTGGTTGATAGATAATGTGTTCAGAAAAGTAATAGATATGGAAATATGGTATAAGATGCTGACCCATGGCCAGAAAATCCCATAGAAGGGTGATGGACATAGCCATCAATGTCTAATCTTGTAATGATGATGAAATTGCATACTAGATTTAATTCAGTGGTGAATGTAATGGTAAGAAATTAAAATAATGAAAACCTCGCAAGTTAAAAGAATCAGGATAAATAAAGAAATTCCATTTTAATTTTTCATTGGACATGCTGTACTGTACTAGATATATTTAACATTTAGCTCTGATGGATACCACTCATAATTCAGTTTCTTAATGCTAGCATGGCACTTAGAGTAATTTTTATTTGTTCCTATATGGATAAAAGCCTTCGACCTTTAATAGAAGTATGATTTCGGCACTGTTGGAAACTCGGCGGGGAGTGGGAGAAGGCCCCCCCCCCCATGCAAGGTCACTGAGAAACCTCTTTGAATTCATTATACATGTTGGTAAAGATTTTTCATAACTCTAACCATCCTTTCCATTCAGATCTTCTCAAACAGTACCATTCTGCTCAAATAGTAGGTACACAGTTAATTATAATAGACATGCCTTCTTCATAAGGCTCAATGGTGCAAAGTATTTTAAAAATTTTATTCAAGCTATGACCAGATTGCGGTATGATCTTCCTAATTGGGCAGTTTAATCGGTGGACCTTCAAAAGTTTGGGCTTGCGGCGAGTGTTTTTGTGTTTAACAGGTTGACATGCATCTCTCTTTGTAGTTTATTTATGAAAGATCAGTTTTGATGTTGCTCTCTTTAAATATTTTATATTGTTCATTACTTCATGCAGTTTATGCATTTCTTTATTTCTTGTCCTCACTTGGCTACTTTTTCCTGTTAGAGGCCTTAGGCTTATACTATATTGCTTTTCCAATATGGGTTGTATACTAGCTAGTAATAAGAATAATGTTACCACAAGAGCTTACTCCTTTGAGGTTAACCCCAGATAAGAGATCCTATAGAGTCTGAGATAGATGATCATCACCAATGGGTAGACAAAAAGAGTCAGTAGTCCAGAGATCTGCCCAGGACAACTGTGGGAGCCCTTCAGAGGCAGAAGCTTCTGCCCAAGGCGAACACAGGAGCGGTAGGAACCTCCATGTCTAGTAAGAGGAGTAGAGAAGCTGACGATGACAAACTAGAATATCAACACGGCATGGTTCTAGGACCAGGAAGAGGTGCTGGAATCCAAAAATTTCGGAAACAATCACCTTCTATGCCGAGAGGTGAAGATTCAGATGTGGACCTAGCTATACCAGATATGAGGCCTGCTCCTGCAGAAGCAGGGGAAACAGAATGCGAGTTGACCTTGTTGAAAGTTTTGACTAATTCAGATCCATGATCAAGAGGAACTGGTCAAAATGCTCAAGAAAGGCGGCATCATCATCATCATCATCATCATTATTATTATTATTATTATTACAAGGTAAGTTACAACCCTAGTTGGAAAAGCAAAATGCTATAAGCCCAAGGGATCTAAAAGGGAAAAGTAGCCCTGTGAGGAAAGGAAATAAATAAACTACAAGATAAGTAATGAATAATTAGGATAAATATTTTAAGAATAAAAAAAAAAAAACTTTCATATATATATAATATAAAAACTTGAAAGAAAAACAAGACAAAGAGAAATAAGATAGAAGAGTGTCCTGAGTGTACCCCAAGCAAGAGAACTCTACCCCCAAGGCTGTGGAAGACCATGGTAGAAAGGCTATGGCCCTACCCATGACTAGAACAGTGGTTTGATTTTGGAGTGTCCTCCTAAAAGAGATGGTTACCATAATTAAAGTCTCTTTTCTACCCTTACCGAGAGGAAAGTAGCCATTGAATAATTACAGTACAGTAGTTAACCCCTTGAGCAAATTAAAATTGTTTGGTAATCTCAGTGTTGTCAGGTTCATGAGGACATAGGAGGATTTATATGACCAGACCATTTGATGTATGTGTAGGCAAAGGTAAAATTAGTCATAACCAAAGAGGGATACAATGTAGTGCCGTCTGACCAGTTAAAGGGCCCAATAACTCTTGCTGGCCATAGAAAATCTGAAGGGCTCTCCTAAAACAACAAATGTTAGGATGCTGGATAACTCAAAATCAATCAATCAATCCAAAAAAAACAAAACACATTCAGAACTTCCTTGGTTAAATTGACAGCACAGACCTGTAACTACTGACATCTCATAAATTTTAACTGCCTAGTTTCCAGCAGTGCTGAAATCATACTCCTAGGTCTTAAGTTTGTATAATTAGGAAAAATACAAAGTTTTATAATTATTATTATCTGAATACAGTACAGTATTTAAGGTAGTATCTATCTATTAATTAACCTTCGAGAAGGCTGAAAATTTTTAAATGGCTCATATATAACTCATTTTTGGGCTCAAGCCATGTCGTCCTGATGGAAGGTTCCTTCAGTAGCTTCCTTTGGATATACTGTATATGACTACCATAATATTCCCAGAGAATTAAACTAAAGGTTTTCACAGAATTCTAACTTCTGGCGCGAGTACCCTAAAGGTTTCCCTTTAGAATATTGTATATCAACAGGGGACGCATGCATTAACACGTCACATGGCTAGCTGCACCCCACCTAGCGTTTACGCTTCGAGGGGGAAAGGTAGCGAGGTAACCGAGGTGCCGTTCTAAAGTTACCCTTCCTTCGTTACTGTTACAGTACTCGCAACGTAAACAAACCGTCCGCCATACTGTGTGACGTCACGTCCGTCCTCATTCTGTTCTTGGTAGCTCCCAACACCGTTTGTTTGTTCCCAGTGATCGACTTTTATCTTGTGCATCCTTCGCCATGTCTCAACCTTCTGCATCGCCTTCTTCTGGAAAGTTGAGTACCAGGTTCTTGTATTGTTTAAGTAAGCTCTGGCCGTAGAGTAACGATTTTTTACGCTAAAATCTTGTGTTTTGTGGCGGAGCTGTGCCTTGCCCGGAGGCGCCATTTTATGGCGCAGCTGTTCACTTTGCATGCGTTATTTAGCTAGCCAGAACAGCCTTCCCGGCCTTATAACTAATTAAATATCATTAGTTATTTAGTCTTCATTAATAGGAATTAGTTATATTATGCCGATGGTATTCTTCGGCGCTCTTAGTTAGCCGACCCCATACTAGACTTTCAGCCTAGCCTAGGCCGCAGCCTAGTGTTCATGTTTACTTCTGCATGATATAATAAGTGTTCCTAGTTTTATGTTAATGAAGATATAGGCAATTTTAAACATTTATAAGATTCAGTGTTGCACATATCTTTCGCCTTCTAGGGACCATACAAGGGACCGTGCCTGGTCCATCCATGTCACATCCCCTAACCCAACGTTGGGACCCTTGTATGCTTCCTTATCTCCCCTGTTACCTTCGGGTAATCTCCCTCTGGGTAGCCTTGCTATATCTTAGCCCCTTACCCGGAAATATCTTCGGGTAGGTTAGGCTAGATCGTTCTTCCCTCTTCCCTACCCTAGTTTATGGGGGGACTTCGGACAGAACCCCAGAGTACCTATCGTTCATCCCAGTCCACCCTTAGGGAACGCCTTTCCCTTTAGGTATCGACTGAGACTGAAGGTGGAGGAGCCCTGCCCTTCCCCTAGACTGCTCTTGGTTGGAACACGTCCCTTCCTCTTGTAGCCTAGCGATACGTCTCCCCAGCCCTCCCTAATCTAGGAGAAGTTCTCCTGGTTTAGGTTAGGCCTTGGGGGATTCTGTTTTATTATAGTTTAGGACAGTACACCAGTGCTGTTCCTACTCTGAGCTAACCTACCCTAGGGTTGGAGAGCGCTTCTCTCCTGCCTGGGCAGTATAGCATCTAACAGATTCCCCCACTCCTTGGGAGCTTTAGGGTCACGACCCCTTCTGCTCCCTCAGACCCCTACCCCCACTCTATCCCTTTGTGTCGACTTGCCTTCACACCCTGTCCGCTGTCCTACAATTCCCCCTTAGGGAGAATTGTAGGTTAAGGTATGCTCTCCTGCTTGGCTGGCCGCTCTGCTACACTTCCCCCTCATTGTCGAACTATAAGGTAGTGTTGGTAGCCGTCCTGCCGGCGGAAGATCACCCTCCCCCCCTTTTTGAGTGTCCTCTGATGCTCCCTTGGATTACCATAGGCATCCAGCCGTCTGCCGGTTCCCTGCCGCCGGGTGATAGGTATATCCCCTCCTATCATGAGTGCACTCCTTCCGGAGGGAAGTCGGTCGGGTATCGGACATTACCCTTCCCCTCTCCCTCCTTATCTTTCTCTCTTCTATCATGGTGCCGGTCCACTGCCGCCTCCGCCTGCCGGCACACCAGGTGACTTTCCTACTTCATAGGACGTTCCTATCTGAGGATTACCTAAGGCAACAACCTGCCGGCTGCCGGGGGCCGCCGCCCCTTGTCGCCGCTAGCCGCCAGCACCCCAGGTGACCTTCCTACTTCATATGATGTTCCTATCTGAGGACTACCTAAGGCGACAGCCTGCCGGCTGCCGGGGGCCGCCGCTGCCGCCGACTTCTCAGACAACCTTCCATCTTATGTACCCAGCTAGGTTCACCAACGCCGACAGCCTGCCGGCTGCCGGAGGCCACCGCCCTGCCGACGGTCGCCCTTATAGGTGTTTCCTACCTTTCTGCTGCTCAGTGTGTAGCCTTAGATGGATTCACCCCTCCGGACCGGCCTCCGGCTTGCCGGCTACGCTCCTGCGGCTTCCATGGACAAGCACCCCTTCCCCCCGGCTGCCGGCCCCGTGCCGGCAGTCGACCTATACAGCCGTATAGCCAGACTGATCTTCTTTGCTATTTCATACCTTGAAGACAGTGACTGAGCTGTACGAATGTACAGTACAATGTTTCTAGCATACTCTGTGCTTCTCAGTGCAGTCTCTTGCCAGGACCTACCCAAATATAAGGGGGTTTACCCTATTTTCCCCCTCTTTTCTCTAGGTTCTGAACGATTTCAGACCCTCTCCACTCTGTAGACAATTCCTTTATAAGGAAGCCTAGTTTGGCTCCCCTATAGGGATACCATTCCCTCCCCTAGAACCTCAGGTCCTAAGGAATTGTCGGCAGAAAAGGTCACGGTAACTGGCTGGACGGGATTCACAAGTATGTGTCTTCCTACTTCTTTTCTAGCTCACCTATCCTGAGCTCACATAAAACACAGAGCTACAGATTAGTGAATCTTAATTTTAAGAGTAATGTAAGACATAACTTTTTTTCCATTCACTCATATTCTCTTTCTTTTACAGGAGGAGTACCTGAAGTGTGAAAGCTCTTTTTGTGCAGTTTGCCGCCCGGACTTCTACGGGCATAGGGCGTGCCGGACCCACGCCCCCTGTACAGCTAAAAAGGGCAACTTGAAGTATTGGGATCCACAGTCCTGCTCAATCTGCAAAGGCCTCCTTGATGAGGCGTTCGACAACCCTCCGTCCACGGAGGCCAGGGACATTGCTCGAGAGAAACTGCGCAAGTGGGTGCGCGGTTTCCAGAAGAACACCACCAGGCCGTATTTCCCCAGTGAGAAGATGAGGGCCATGCTTTTCCCAAAAGCATCAGCAGATTCTGTGATTCCCCAGGATCAGATCCCCTTGGTTTAACTGACCGTTGAGCCCGACATCGAGACCACGCTTAGCAAGTGTCGTCTGGACGAGGTGGAGAAGATGTCGGACGTGTCCGACAACACTGAGAGGACCCTCATGGGTGAGGATCTGGAGGAAGAAGAGGATGAGGTGGAGTACCCTGATTCGGAGGACGAGGTCGCCCCACCACCTCCGGCAGCCCCTGTAGTGGTCGAGGAGCCAGTCCCCTCCACCTCCGCCGCCTCGCAGCCCCTACTACCCGCCACTGAAGATGCCATCCGGGTATTGGTGGCATTGATGGACGAGAAGCTTAATAAGCATTCTGCAGAAATCACAAGTCGTTTGGTGGGATGGAAGCAACCTTAGAAGATCTCGGTTAAGGACCTTCCCTCCTGCTCGGAGTCTAACCCCTGGAGGTACGCCGAGCATATGCCCATTACGACGGGAAAGATCTTTATCAACGATAAGTTAGGGTCTATCCTTTTGGAAGAAGTGGAATTCTTCCCTAACTTTGAGGCTTACCCGGACTGTTACGTCCGACTCAGGTCCGAACCGGCTTCCAAGGAGGAGACTGAGCCCAAAGAGGTGATCGTGTTCGATCACTCAAAAGCCCAATCCATGCTGGCAGAATGCCTGAAGAGTCGCGGTTTCACCAACTCGAAAATGCCGGCACTGAGTAAGAAACACCCGTCCTTTCTTGCTCCCTCTTCTGCGACCTGTCCCTTCGTGGAAAAGGCCTTCCATGCGGTCATGAAGGCGGTGGAGGAAGGAAAGCCCTGCCCTACCCAGGAGGAGTGTAGGCCTCTCTCTCTCACCCTTCCCCCCCGACGACAGATTCTGGAAAGACATCCAGTTTACCTTCACGGTCGGGAAGCTGGAACCTGACGTGGCTGGACGTCAGTTCAACGAAGATCTTCCGAAGCTGAACGACCACCTTCTTCGTCGGGAGCAAGAGACCAAGGAGAGACTATCCGCCTCCCTGTCTCACCAAATTCAGCTCGAGGTCATGGCCGGGGACGTTAGAGTCCCAGATCTATATATGGTTCTCGCGAAGACCCACCTAGTGACTGTGATGAAGGACTTGTACAGCTTCATCAGGGCCCGAAGAACCTGCAGAGAGTTAGTGTTTGCCAACGCGGCAGTAAAACACGAACCCCGGAAGCTAATCTCCTCCAACATCTGGGGTAAGCATCTCCTTCCATCTGCTCTGGTGAAAGAGATCGTTGACAAAGCCGCTTCTGAGAATCGGAACCTTCTCAATAAGTGGGGCATGTCCCGCAAGAGGAAATCCTCTCAGGAAGAAGGCCCTCAGCCTAAGAGGAAATCCTCCAAACTTAGACCCCAGCAGTGTCAACAAAAACGCCAGTTTCCTGCTCCCGCTACTCCCCAAGTGGTCGCACAGCTGCAACAGACCTTTCAGTTGGTCCCCCCAACCAGTGGTGTCACAATCACCGGTCTTCACCCCTGCCTACGAACGACAGTCCTCTACCTTTCGTCCCAGAGGTAGAGGCTCTGGCAGAGACTCCTCGCGGCGTCCCTCCAGGGGCAGAGGAGGAAGGGGAGCTAGCGGCCGAGGTGGCAAACCCTCGGGAAGCCAGAAGCAATGAAGTGCTACCGGTGGGAGGAAGACTCCGCCACTTTCAGGATCGCTGGACCTTCGATCCTTGGGCACACAGCATCATCAAGAAGGGACTGGGTTGGAGCTGGACACAACCACTTCCAACCTTCCACCAATTCTTCCAGCCATCAACCCCCCTCTTGGAAGAATATGTCCTTAGAACTCTTGAACAAGAAGGTGATCAAGAGGATAAAGTCCACTAGGTTCCAGGGAAGACTGTTTTGTGTTCCCAAGAAGGACTCGGACAAACTCGACTTGTCCCCCCTCAACAAGTTCATTGCAAACAACATATTCAAGATGCTGTCTCTTCAACAAATAAGAGCCCTACTGCCTCACAAGGCCTACACGGTCTCAATAGACCTGGTGGATGCCTACTGGCACATCCCAATGAACCACCACGCTTCCTCCTACCTAGGATTCCGGCTCCAACGAAGAAGCTATGCCTTCAGAGCCATGCCCTTCGGGCTCAACGTGGCTCCGAGAATCTTCACCAAGCTAGCAGACACTATCGTCCACCAGCTACGCCTTCAGGGCGTCCAAGTGATGGCCTACCTCGATAGCAGACACTATCGTCCACCAGCTACGCCTTCAGGGCGTCCAAGTGATGGCCTACCTCGACGACTGGCTGGTCTGGTTGACTTCGCCAGAAGAATGTTTGAGAGCTTGCAGCAAAGTGACCCAGTTCCTGGAACATCTGGGTTTCAAAATAAACACCAAAAAGTCTCGCCTCGCTCCAGCTCAGAAGTTCCAATGGTTAGGAATCCATTGGGATCTTCAGTCACACCGCCTTTCCATTCCACTAAAGAAAAGGAAAGAAATAGCAGGGTCTGTCAGAAGACTTCTCAAATCCAAACGGATCGCAAGACGACAGCAGGAGCAAGTTCTCGGCTCCCTACAGTTCGCCTCAGTGACAAACCCAGTGCTACGAGCACAGCTAAAGGATGCCTCAGGAGTCTGGAGACGAAACGCATCCGTCACTCGAAGAGATCTCAAGAGATCCCTACCGAACAGGCTTCGTTCCCTTCTAAGCCCGTGGTCAGAAGCAAGGACCTTGAAAAAATCCATCCCTCTCCAACCTCCACCTCCATTGCTCAACATCCACACCGACGCTTCTCTGGAGGGTTGGGGGGGGGTCACTCCCATCAACGGCAAGTTCAAGGAACATGGTCTCCCCTATTCAAGACGTTTCACATCAACATCTTGGAGGCCATGGCGGTTCTTCTCACCCTGTAGAAATTATCCCCGCGTCCCTCGATACACATCCGTCTAACTCTGGACAGCTCGGTAGTAGTCAGATGTCTCAATCGTCAGGGCTCGAGATCGCCCCACATAAATCAGGTGCTATTACCCATCTTCCGCCTGGCGGACAGGAAGAAGTGGCATCTGTCTGCAGTTCACCTACAAGGATTCCGCAATGTGACGGCGGACGCTCTATCAAGGACAAGCCCCATAGAGTCGGAATGGTCCCTAGACGCAAGATCATTCTCCTTCATCTCTCGTCAATTCCCAGAACTACAGATCGACCTCTTCGCGACGAGCGACAACAAGCAACTTCCTCGATATGTGGCCCCTTACGAGGACCCCAAAGCGGAAGCAGTGGACGCCATGTCCCTGGACTGGAACAGATGGTCCAAGATTTACCTGTTCCCTCCACCCAACCTTCTGCTGAAAGTCCTCTCCAAACTGAGAACCTTCAAAGAGACAGCAGCCCTAGTGGCTCCCAAGTGACCCCGGAGCAACTGGTTCCCCCTAGTCCTGGAGCTACAGCCCAAGCTGATCCCCCTGCCGGGCCCAGTTCTCTCCTAACAGGTGCAGAAGTCGACTGTCTTCGCTTCATCAAAGAAAGTTAAGGATCTTCATCTCATGATTTTCTCTCCCTAGCCGTGAAGAAAAGGTTTGGGATCTCGAAGAAAAGTTTGGACTTCCTAGAGGAATACAAAACAAAGTCTACCAGAAGGCAATATGAATCATCCTGGAAGAAGTGGGTATCCTTCGTCAAGGCAAAAAATCCTACGGAAATCTCCATAGATTTTTGCATGTCCTTCTTTATTCACCTTCATGGACAAGACTTAGCAGCCAATACGATTTCCACCTGCAAATCGGCCTTGACTAGACCACTTCTATACGCCTTCCAAATAGATTTATCCAGCGAAATCTTCAATAAACTCCCGAAGGCGTGTGCTAGACACCGTCCAGCACCTCCACTGAGACCCATCACCTGGTCCCTGGATAAGGTGCTCCATTTTGCCTCTAGCTTGGACAACGATTCTTGCCCTCTGAAAGACTTGACTCAAAAAGTAATCTTCCTTTTTGCTCTCGCCTCGGGAGCCCGAGTCAGTGAAATAGTGGCATTATCAAGAGAAGAGGGCCAGATACAGTTCGCCGACACGGGGGAACTTACCCTCTTCCCTGACCCCACGTTTCTCGCTAAAAATGAACTTCCCACCAAAAGATGGGGCCCTTGGAGAATCTGCCCCCTGAAGGAAGATGTCTCTCTATGCCCAGTGGAGAGTCTTAAGGTCTATCTTCAAAGAACTTCAGACTTTGGTGGAGGACAGCTTTTTAAAGGAGAAACTTCGGGTAGTGACCTGTTACTAAAACAACTAAGAGCGAAAATCACCTACTTTATTCGCAGAGTGGATCCTGACAGTACACCCGCAAGTCATGATCCTAGGAAGGTCGCCTCTTCTCTAAATTTCTTCCAAGGAATGGATTTTGAAAGCCTCCGATCCTTCACAGGCTGGAGGTCCCCTAGAGTTTTCTTCAAACACTATTCGAAGCAGGTGCACGAAGTCAAGAGATTCGTGGTGGCAGCAGGTAGCGTGATGAAACCGGCTGTTTAGTGCTGCGTAGGACAGTGAGTTTTTTCGGGACTTTAACTCACGGGTGCCTGTGTTGACCCTAGTGCGATACACCTTTATCAAGGTGAAGTGACATAGATTCTTACACGTGTGCCACATGTTCTTGGACATGAAGTGTATTATGATTTTAAAAGACTGGCGTTCCTCAAGGAACTGGTGATTAAAGGCAAAATATTTCCCTTTCAGATTCTGCATCACCGTCTTACTGAAAATCTATGTCTATTATCCAATATTATTATTGTACATAATTTTCCATATTTCCATGCAATTTTCAAATACAGTATATTTATTTTATTTACCATATGCGTCAAATTTCGCTCTTATTTTTCATATGAAAATATATTGCTGTTCTTGTTTTATTCAACCTTTTTCAATATTAATCTTACCCGATGATCATGTAGCTGTCAACTCTGTTGCCCGACAGAAATCTACGGTCGGGATACGCCAGCGATCGCTATACAGGTGGGGGTGTACACAACAGCGCCATCTGTGGTCAGGTACTCCAGTACTTCTTGTCAACAAGACCTCAATTTTTCCTCTGTCGTGCCACCGGCTAGACCTACTGGGATACGCTGTTGATTCTGGAGTTATTGCTCACGATTTGGTGATGTATTTGCTCTAGAGTTTAGCCTTCGCTATTCAGGAAGCTTTATCTTTAGCTTAGCAAGCTTTTGGAATTAATTTGAATTAATTATGGTGACGAAGAGAGTATGGACTCTCTTTCACTTTTAAATGGCCGACCCTTCCCTTAGACGGAAGTGTTGGTGTCGAAGAGAGTATAGACTCTCTTTCACTTTTTATTTTATATCTCTCCGCCATTTATAGGCCTCTTCGATTAACTTTCCTTAAAAAAAAAAAAAAAAAAAAAAAATGCGACCTTTCCTAATAGTAGGCGGTCCTTACTTGGAACCGAAGTTAATTAACATTGAGCTCGTCATATCGTTTTTCCTGTTAAGAATTTATGCTATTTTAATTTTATGTTTTTGAAAGAATTTCTTTGATAAGTCTCGTACTGTTTTCAAAGTTGAACTAACGTTTTGTTTAGTCTCCGCAGTTGTTGACGTTCAGAACGTTCAACTTGCGCTCTATCGTTACGATAGAGAGAGTGTATTTACGGTTTCACGTTGCAGTAAGAGTAAACCGATTCTAGCGTTTCGTTCATTCTTTCTTAGCTTAAATGGTTTTAATTCTAATAAAGGAGCTTTTTATTTGGGAAACCTTTCAGTTTTTTTCCTTCAACAAATAATATGTTTTAACGATATATATAATTGGGCTCATCTCTCAGGTTCTAAGTCAAGAGAGAGAGAGAGAGAGAGATAGAGACGGAGGGAGAGAGAGGAGGATAAACGTTTCGTTCAAGCGGGTAACGTTGTTCTCGTTTTTTTTTTTTTTTTGCTCTTCTCCCTAGTCGATAGAGGGGAAGAAGGTAAAACGTTTCTAGAGTTTTATTCTTGTTCCCAGGCTTTATGCGGTGAGAGATTTTAAACGTAGTTTATTTGATCTAGTGTTTAGTCTCTTTTCCAGCCACTGAATTCTTTATCTTTCATTATGTTTTTCTGTTACATTGTAATACTGTTTTCGCAATTACTACCTTTTAATGAAGGATAGGATTGCGTGTTTCAGGTACAAACCACTTAAAGTTTCGAGTTCAGTGAAATAAGTGCAAACAGAAAATCAAAAGTGATAAAGTGATATGCGCAAAGTGTTACAGTGTTGCGTTCGAGGGTTCGTCTGTTCGTGCCAGTGGTTCACCTAGTCTGGGACCTCTTACAAGCTCCCAAGCCCAGGGGAGAAGTAATGTCGAAGGACTTATGGGTTCCTCAGGCCTTGATCGACGAACAGACGTTTCCCTCTGTGGTTTCGGGTGTATCTACACACGTTGCCGACGTGATCACCCCACCCACACAAAGACGAGAGAGCCCATTTATTCCTCGTCTGCGGAAGAGGTTTCTCGCAGAAACCATGGACCAAATCTTGCAGCTTTTAAGTGCAAGTCGGTCCCTTCCGCGCAAGTCCAACGGCCTAGGTGTAGCCACTGGGTCAGTTCGGACTCGCTGCAGTACGACAACTGCACACCTCCTAAGAGAGGCTAGGTGGTACCGCAACAGGCAGTAACTCCGTCTGTTGCCGCACCAGCTGTTTTAGACCCTCAGTCACAACGGACAGTAGCTCCGTTTGTTGTTGTCTTTCATAGACCATAGTGGTCCATGCTGCAGACTTTACAGTCTCAGCTTGCTCCTTCATACAGGAGTATCATGCTGGAAGGTTGACAATGCAGCCTGTTTACCTACAACCCGCCGAGGTTGTGCGCTCAGCAGATACTGCGGCTGCCTGCTCCCACACCACACCTGTGAGAGCTCCTCCACCGATGCGCAGTCCTCACTGCCAGACGCATGTTCTTGCTGCACCATCTGCTAACATGCGTGAGCTGCCGCATCAGGAGTTGCCGGGTTCCAGCACTATGCGGCATTCTCCTCAGCCCATGCAGCATGCTCTGCAGACCTTACAGCATGCTCCGCATACCATGCAGCATGAGCCGCATTCCATGCAGCATGAGCCTCATACCATGCAGCATGAGCCTCATCCCATGCAGCAGGAGCCTCATTCCATGCAGCATGAGCCTCATCCCATGCAGCATGAGCCGCATGCCATGCAGCATGAGCCGCATGCCATGCAGCATGAGCCGCATGCAGCATGAGCCGCATGCCTTACCTCATGCTCTGCATACCATACCGCATGCTCTGCATACCTTACAGCATGCTCTGCATTCCTTACAGCATGCTCTGCATACCTTACAGCATGCTCTGCATACCTTACAGCATGCTCTGCATACCATACCGCATGCTCCTCAACCCACCGCAGCCCCTCCCACGCACCAGCATTCTGCTTTTGTTGTTGCCAGCTCCCACACTCCGACTGCGGAGAAGGTTGACGATGCACCCGTGGGCCTACACCTCCCACGGTTGTGCGCCCGGCATGGCTTCATGCTCTCACACTCTTGTTGTGAGAGCTCCTCCACCCATGCACAGTCAACCCTGCCAGATGTTTGATGACTCCCACACACAGAGCACTCCGTTGCCGTGCGGGAGCTACCACAAGCTGCCGTGTTTTGACACGGTGTGTCAGCCTCCGCAACACACTGTGGTTACCGCCACTCGCCAGCAGCAAACTAGTCAGGCAGGAGTTGAGGCTCTCCCTCACTGAGAGAACTTAGCTTTTCTCGGATATGGTTCCTGTAGATGAGAAAGTGCTGTTCTCCCTCCTTCTGATATTCCCTTGAGGACTCTGTCATTTGGAGAGGAGCCTTAAGCTGCTTAGCCTCCTATGGACTTTTATTTAAGCATAACATGCTTCCAGGGAGGGTAAATGGTTCCACTTCAGTCGCTAACCCCGTCTGTTGCCACACCTGCTCCCATAGACCTTGAGCTTTGTTGCAAGACATGCAGTCCAAGCTTAGTCCTTGATAGAGGATTTCTTTTTACGGAGTCAGTGTGTCACTGGGAAGACGTTCAACAACCAGCAGAGGTGACTTGTTGTGACGCGGTGCGGCAACCTCAGCAACCCGATAAAGAGTTGTCTGTACTACCCAGACAGTCTAGACAGTTTCTGGTTGTCGCTGTACTTCCTCGCTTCCCCATGGTTGACAGTTCACAGACTGTGCAGCAGTACCATGATCTTGTGTCCGGCTCCATCAGACGACTGGCTTTTAAGAGCTCCCACAAGTCGTCGCTGTCTGGAGAATCTCAGATGGACTATGGATCTGACCAAGGAACTGGGCCTCCTGGTCAATTTAGAGAAGTCCCAGCTCGTCCCATCCCAGACCTTTGTCTACCTGGGTATGGAGATTCAGAGTCGAGTTTTTTCGGGCTTTTCCGTCGGCCCCAAGGATCTACCAAGCCCTAGAATGCATCCAGAGCATGCTGAGAAGGAATCGATGCTCAGTCAGGCAGTGGATGAGTCTAACAGGGACGCTTTCATCGCTGGCCCTGTTCATCGAGTTAGGGAGACTCCACCTCCGCCCCCTTCAGTATCATCTAGCTGCTCACTGGATAAAGGACATGACGCTAGAGACGGTCTCAGTTCCTGTTTCCGAAGAGATGAGGTCTACTCTAACGTGGTGGAAGAACAGCTTTCTTCTCAAGGAAGGTCTACCTTTGGCTGTTCAGAACCCCGACCGCCGTCTCTTCTCGGACGCATCAGACATGGGCTGGGGTGCGGCATTGGACGGACAGGAATGCTCGGTAACATGGAATCAGGAGCAAAGGACACTTCACATCAATTGCAAGGAGTTGTTGGCGGTTCATCTGGCCTTGATAAACATCAAGTCCCTCCAGCTAAACAAGGTGGTGGAGGTGGACTCCGACAACACCACAGCCTTGGCTTACATCTCCAAGCAGGGAGGGACTCATTCGAGGAAGTTGTTCTAGATCGCAAGGGACCTCCTCATCTGGTCAAAAGATCGAAAGCTCACGCTGGGAACGAGGTTCATTCAGGGCGATATGAATGTCATGGCAGATCGCCTCAGCCGGAAGGGTCAGGTCATCCCCACAGAGTGGACCCTTCACAAGAATGTTTGCAGCAGACTTTGGGCCCTGTGGGGTCAGCCAACCATAGATCTGTTCGCTACCTCGATGACCTAGAGGCTCCCGTTGTATTGTTCTCCGATTCCAGACCCAGCAGCAGTTCACGTGGATGCTTTTTATTATTATTATTATTATTATTACTTATTATTACTTACTAAGCTACAACCCTAGTTGGAAAAGCAGTATGCTATAAGCCCAGGGGCTCCAACAGGGAAAATAGCTCAGTGCGGAAAGGAAAAAAGGAAAAATAAAATATTCTAAGAAGAGTAACAATAAATATCTCCTATATAAACTATAAAAACTTCAACAAAACAAGAGGAAGAGAAATAAGATAGGAGAGTGTGCTCGAGTGTACCCTCAAGCAAGAGAACTCTAACCCAAGACAGTGAAAGGCCATGGTACAGAGGCTATGGCACTACCCAAGACTAGAGAACAGTGGTTTGATTTTGGAGTGTCCTTCTCCTAGAAGAGCTGCTTACCATAGCTAAAGAGTCTCTTCTACCCTTACCAAGAGGAAAGTGGCACTGAACAATTACAGTGCAGTAACCCCTTGGGTGATGAAGAATTGTTTGGTAATATGTGTTGTCAGGTGTATGAGGATAGAGGAGAATATGTAAAGAATATGCCAGACTATTCAGTATGTATGTAGGCAAAGGGAAAATGAACCGTAACCAGAGAGGAGGATCCAATATAGTACTGTCTGGCCAGTCAAAAGACCCCATAACTCTCTAGCGGTAGTATCTCAACGGGTGGCTGGATTGGTCCCATCTCGACCTGTATGCATTCCCGCCGTTCAAGATTGTCAACAGGGTACTTCAGAAGTTCGCCTCTCACAAAGGGACACGACTGACGTTGGTTGCTCCCCTCTGGCCCGCGAGAGAATGGTTCACAGAGGTACTGCAATGGCTGGTCGACATTCCCAGGATTCTTCCTCTAAGAGTGGACCTTCTACGTCAACCTCACGTAAAGAAGGTACACCCAAACCTCCACGCTCTTCGTCTGACTGCCTTCAGACTATCGAAAGACTCTTAAGAGCTAGAGGCTTTTCGAAGGAGGCAGCCAGAGCAAGGAGGACATCCACTCTCAGAGTCTATCAGTCTAAATGGGAAGTCTTCCGAAGCTGGTGCAAGGCCAATGCAGTTTCCTCAACCAGTACCACTGTAACCCAGATTGCTGACTTCCTGTTACATCTAAGGAACGTAAGATCCCTTTCAGCTCCTACGATCAAGGGTTACAGAAGTATGTTGGCAGCGGTTTTCCGCCACAGAGGCTTGGATCTTTCCACCAACAAAGATCTACAGGACCCCCTTAGGTCTTTTGAGACCTCAAAGGAACGTCGGTTGTCCACTCCAGGCTGGAATCTAGACGTGGTCCTAAGGTTCCTTATGTCATCAAGATTTGAACCTCTCCAATCAGCCTCTTTTAAGGACCTCACATTAAAAACTCTTTTCCTCGTGTGCTTGGCAACAGCTAAAAGAGTAAGTGAGATCCACGCCTTCAGCAGGAACATAGTTTTCACATCTGAAACGGCTACATGTTCCTTGCAGCTCGGTTTTTTGCTAAAAACGAGCTTCCTTCACGTCCTTGGCCTAAGTCGTTCGAGATCCCAAGCCTGTCCAACTTGGTGGGGAACGAACTGGAGAGAGTACTTTGCCCAGTTAGAGCTCTTAGGTACTATCTAAAAAGGTCAAAACCTTTACGAGGACAATCAGAAGCCTTATGGTGTGCTATCAAGAAGCCTTCTCTTCCAATGTCTAAGAACTCAGTTTCTTACTACATCAGGCTTCTGATTAGGGAAGCACATTCTCATCTGAAGGAAGAAGACCTTGCTTTGCTGAAGGTAAGGACACATGAAGTGAGAGCTGTGGCTACTTCAGTGGCCTTCAAACAGAACCGTTCTCTGCAGAGTGTTATGGATGCAACCTATTGGAGAAGCAAGTCAGTGTTCGCATCATTCTATCTCAAAGATGTCCAGTCTCTTTACGAGAACTGCTACACCCTGGGACCATTCGTAGCAGCGAGTGCAGTAGTAGGTGAGGGCTCACCCACTACATTCCCATAATTCCATAACCTTTTTAACCTTTCTCTTGAATACTTTTTATGGGTTGTACGGTCGGCTAAGAAGCCTTCCGCATCCTTGTTGATTTGGCGGGTGGTCAATTCTTTCTTGAGAAGCGCCGAGGTTAGAGGTTGTGATGAGGTCCTTTAGTATGGGTTGCAGCCCTTTATACTTCAGCCACCTAAGAGTCGTTCAGCATCCTAAGAGGACCGCTACGCTCAGTAAGGAAGACGTACTTATTAAAGGCAGAGTAATGGTTCAAGTCGACTTCCTTACCAGGTACTTATTTATTTTTTATTGTTATTTTGAATAACTAATAAAAATGAAATACGGGATACTTAGCTTCTTTGTTAACATGTATACTGGTCTCCACCCACCACCCTGGGTGTGAATCAGCTACATGATCATCGGGTAAGATTAATATTGAAAAATGTTATTTTTATTACTAAAATAAATTTTTGAATATACTTACCCGATGATCATGATTTAAATGACCCGCCCTTCCTCCCCATAGAGAACCAGTGGACCGAGGAGAAAATTGAGGTCTTGTTGACAAGAAGTACTGGAGTACCTGACCACAGATGGCGCTGTTGTGTACACCCCCACCTGTATAGCGATCGCTGGCGTATCCCGACCGTAGATTTCTGTCGGGCAACAGAGTTGACAGCTACATGATCATCGGGTAAGTATATTCAAAAATTTATTTTAGTAATAAAAATAACATATTTCTAGAGTTTACGGTATTACAGTTAATATACCTACTACCTAATATACACTCACCTAATGGTATAAAATTTGTTCCTACACAAATATTTACCCTTCTGATCTGTCTTCGAGATCGGCACGATCTCTTAATCCAGGTGAGTCTAACCTCGTCAGGTTACTTCGAGATATTCCTCTTGTCCTATTAGGACTTCCCTGCCAGGGGGGCAGGAAGCCAGGTCATTGTAATGCCACTGGTAGTGACATTTAACGGAGATGTCACGGTCTCTTCGGTCACCAGACCGCAGGAATGTTAATCGGAGTAGAAGGCACTTGAAATGGGAACAAATCTACGATACATTAATTCTCTAGTACATTTCCATCAGGACGACATGGCTTGAGCCCAAAAAACGGATTTTGAGCGAAGCAAAAAATCTATTTTTGGGTAAGATGGCCATGTCGTCCTGATGGACCCGCCCAACTGTTCCAGTTCAGCCTGCCAGGCCCCTCCCTGCTGTATTGTATCGCGGAGGCTGGTTGGAAGCTAGAACGGAATGAGGACGGACGTGACGTCACACAGTATGGCGGACGGTTTGTTTACGTTGCGAGTACCGTAACAGTAACGAAGGAAGGGTAACTATGGAACGGCACCTCAGTTACCTCGCCACCTTTCCCCCTCGAAGCGTAAACGCTAGGTGGGGTGCAGATAGCCATGTGACGTGTTAATGCATGCGTCCCCTGTTGATATACGATATTCTTTAGGGAAACCTTTAGGGTACTCGCGCCAGAAGTTAGAATTCTGTGAAAATCTTTAGTTTAGTTCTCTGGGAATATTATGGTAGTCATATATATCCAAAGGAAGCTACTGAAGGAACCTTCCATCAGGACGACATGGCCATCTCACCCAAAAATAGATTTTTCGCTTCGCTCAAAATCCGTTTTGGAGGCGATACTTGTTAGGCCAACCATATGTGGTTTTAGATTTTATACTTAATAGTTCAAGTTTTACCTTTTGTTAAGATAATATAGTAGTAATAATTGAATGAAATATTAATCTGTTGATGATGACAATTTAAAATGTATGTATACCATAGTTTACTGCCTACAAAAATGGAAAATCCAATTCATTTCTGGAAAAATTGCAAAGAAAAAATTGTAGTGTTGGAAGTTATCAACCAAATTTACAAACCGTTTGATCCCATATTGACATCTAAAAGTTTAAAGCCACCACATGCATCTCAATCCTTTAATTTCAATATGTGATTTGAAATGAAAGTCATAGAATTACTGTATATTGTATAAAAGGTGTGAAAATTTTTTCAAATGAAATAAGGGCAGTCAAATTGTATTTTAGGTGTAGGTGCTAGATGCTTATTTTGTTGCAGCTGGTTAATAAAAGCAACAATATAGAGTTATGAATTTATGAAAGCTCAAGTATAGCCAAGCAATGTGCGTTTATTTTTACTGGACTTATATCTTTTTTATTTTAGAGTAATTTCCCATGTCGATGAATTTGAATGAATTCATATATGAAAGGCATCTGTACTGTCTTGTAATTATGTTTTCTGTAAATAGTGGCTATTTAATTTTGTAATGAAATAAACCTCAAAACCTCCTTAGCTTGTGTTGATGTTTTTTATTAATGCTGTGATACTAGGCACTAAAGTTTTTTTTTTGTACCATACTGTGTATATCAAAGAGACTATATTCAATAGTGTCATGAAAGAATTTGATATATACGATTCATTTTCATTCTGACAGGTCCGGAGTCCGTCTAAAATCCATCTCTAGTGGTCATGGAGACCTTCAAATGATTATTTCCCAGCTTGGAGAAGTAAGAACAAGTTTTAAAGTATTTGCCCATGCTCAGGCACAAACTTCAGAAGATATATTAAAGTGGGCATGTAGCCATGAAAATCGAGCTATTGGAGAGACATTTGGTTATTTGGCCGAGTTAGCACTTATTTGGACTGAAGTACAGCGAGAGTTTGCAGGCAAGTTTGAGACTTTAATTAAGCATTATTTTGAATACATAGTTTAAATTTTCCATGTGCAGCACTGTTTATAGAATTATGATTGTTTCAAGAAAGTAGAATATACAAATTGTAATATAACTGTACATTATATACAGTATTTTAAACACAGTATACAAACTTTAATACAGTACATGATTTACTTTATATTAGTACAGTGTATATATTTCAAACAATGTTTAAGCCTTAATACATTATACTGGTATGCATTTCCGTCATATGTAAACTCTTTTACTGATACTGATACATGCACATATGAATTAAGGGCTCAAAGATTGAGATGGATTAGTGTTCTTATGAAAAGAGGAGAGCAAGAGTAATAAGAAAAGCTATAGATATGAAAGAAAGAGAATGAAGATAAATAGGAAGACAAAAGATAAAAAAAGCTGTTGATGGAGACTCAAAAGTAAATTAGAATTTCAGACAGGAAGTGCACAACAAAGTAGAGAGCTGAATAAATCTAATTCACATTTAACCCCAAAGGAAATGTTTCACATGAAAATGTCTGATGATAATGATAAATTTCATGTGTGCTCAATTTAAAGCCAGTGATGGTAATGGTTCGTTCTATAATTGTTGAAAGTACAATGAATGAAACTGAATTACCTCATGAATGTGGACTGAATACTACTCACTTAGTAGAGAACTATGATAATATTTTAGGTGTAGGTAAGAAGGAAAGTCATATTTAAAGCTATTAGACATCTTTATTATTATAAAGGATTGTTCAGTCATTTGATAGTATTAAATTACCTTACATTAGGTTAAGTAATCAATGTTAAGTTTTAATTTGTTCCTACACAATACAAGCCTTCATACTTTAATAGGAGTTTGACCTCAGTGAAGCTGAAAATGGCTCTTTAAACTATTAACAAGGTAGTTAGTAGCTGGCGAGTAAAAACACATCCCTCCACCAAGTATGTAGTAACCTTCACTTTGACTTCAGCCACTGGAGAGTAGTCATTTTTCTCAGCTGTCTTGTCTGGCTGTTTTAATCTTGCTTTTTTCTTTCAAATGGAAAAAATGGTCTTGTAGACAGTATTTTCAAGAGATATTAATGGAGGAAACCAATGATATGCAGTGTTTCGTGATAACTCTAATTGTGTTACGGTTTTTTTGTGCTACCTGCAGTTATCCAACATACTGTGCTTGTTCCTGTAGCAGAAGGTCTGTTCCTGTTCTATCCCTTGTGTGAGGGGCTGTACTACGACAACGATGATAACGTGAACCCAAGGAAATTGGTTTTCCTTGGATGTTGCTGGTGCTCTGTCGGTAAAAGAGTTACTCTTCCTCTGAGTGAAATGGGAGGGGGCTGCCCTTATTCCTTCCTTCAGTGTCTGCCGAGCCCGGAAGGCCCTAAGGACGTATCACCTGGATGTGCCGTTCTGACCTCTTGACTGTGAGTGCGTCATCACCAGCCTGCACGACTCCGGAGAGGACAAACTTCAAGGTTTCCTTTGTTTCCTGACTCATCTTCTCTGCTACTTCTAAAGAGTAATAATTAGAAGACATCATTGTTGAAATCCAGAAATTTTGATCTTGAGGAGATATAAGCATGTATCACCCAACATTTCCCTCCCTGTGGGAGAGAAAATGCAGTATCAAGGATTTTTCTTCTTGGGCGAGTGCCGAGAGTTGTCCCTTGGCGGGAAGAAACGTTGGCGTGCACAACACTAGGAAAGTGTCTGGGAACTGTACTCTGTGGAGGTATTTTCACACCTTTTACCTGTGCTCGGTCTAATTCCAGGTTGAGTGAAGGCAGAGAGGTGTCCCGTAGTGGGAATAAAAACAAGAATTTGATAATGAAATTTCTTATTTCTATACTTACCTGATGTTCATACTGCTGCTTCTTGAGTAGTTTGAATTAATACTTGTAGAAAATTTTGATTTTTTAATTTTGTATTCTTTCCCTTCAATAAATATATGGTCTTAAAGGAATGGAACCTTCGTGCGGTAAATGGTAAGAAGCCAAGAACTGCCATACTAGTTACCATTTGTCTCTTTAGTTTCAAAGTTGAAATTATATCTACCTTTTGATACCCTAGGTCATTGGGAAGGAGGGTGGACATTTATAAAGGTCTGGTAAGTATAGAAATAAGAAATTCTTATTATTAAAATTCTGTGTTTTTCTATGAACCGCCCCTGATGTTCTTATTGCTGACTCCCATACTCTATTGTAGATGGGGTGCAATTGAAGAAGAGGGATAATTTTAATTACTGTATAAGTAATGCAACCGTGTTACAGATTACTGTACTAACCAGGTCCAGAGTACTTTGGACAAACCATTTAAATACTGCTTGAAAGATGGGACTCCAGATTGTTTACCAAAGAAATTCAAATTGCCCCAATGATACTTTTAATCTAGCTGATACTTCTGATTGATTCTAGTCTGAAGGTCAAATACAACCCTATATTTTCATAGATAAGAACTTAGTAAATTATCTGAACTCAAAATTACTTAGGTAATACAGTATCTCCTGATGCCACTATGGGGCCTAGAGCCCAGCAGTCTTCATAAGCATACCATGCTTCTTTAAGATAATGTTTGGTGAAAAATGACTTGGTATACCATTGATCTGCTGCTAAAACTCTTATCAAAGAAAAAGACTACAAAAATTAAGGGAAGTAGCTGCAATCCTAATATGTACCTTCACTTTCAAGCCTTTTATGATGTTTGGATTTAATTCCTTTCGAGCTTGTTACTAAATTTTCAACTGGGAATGACATAGCCTTTTTGGTCAACATGCATTTAAGGACTATACCACAGAAAAAATTAGGGATGCTACCTCTACCACCTTTTGTTTTATTCAAATACAACTGTACAGCTCTTACTGGACAAAGAAAGCTGTTTTTTGCTGAACTGCCATTATCCATCTTTTGTGAAAGGATGTGAAAGAATTGAGGCTGACTCATAGTTATGGCTCTGAAGGAAGGTAAAAGAGACAATCATATTGTTTTCCCAAAGCCTACCTTAACAGACTATGCTTGTACATACTGTATTGTAGTTCATTTATGTTTTGCTGAAGCGAATGTCAACTAGCTAAGTTCCAGAAAATTGACCTTACTGCTATACAGAGGTTTTTCAGTACTTGATATAATACAACTGCTATTCGTATGATACCTAAAGGTCCAGTCACACATGCATGTTTAGGCCAGCCGTATTATCACGTATCAAAAAGTGCACGTATAACGTCAGTACAACGCAGTTCGCTGGTTCGTGCAACGTAGTAATTGTGGAAACGTCCCAGCAACCTAGGACGTACCTTGCCGTATGAACGGTACCTCGTGGATACCTGGCGGTATGGTGAGGGCCACGTATATTGTGGGCAGCTCACAATATACGTGGGTCGTCACGTATCCGTGATTGTACTTGACTATACGTTGGGCGCACGGGAGGCCAACCTAGGGGCAACCGGAACATACGTGAACATACGTAATGTATAACGTCAGTGCTAAGGAAGCCCAACGCCATCTTCACATATTGTGGCTGTTTCCCCGCCAAACACGCCAACCCACACCACCGCCAGGTAGCGTTAAGGCAGCGGCGCGGCAACGTGGCTTCAGTGTGACAGAGAGAGCCGTACGGCTGGCCTAAACATGCATAAAAAAAAAACCCTAAAACACGAAGAAACAAAGGAGCTACCAAATATAGTAAAACCAGAGCAAGTGTGAAACTTCATCCCGATAATAACCATTCGATTTCGGTTATTATTATTATTATTATTATTATTATTAAATGCTAAGCTACAACCCTAGTTGGAAAAGCAGGATGCTATAAGCCCAGGGGCCCCAACAGGGAAAATAGCCCAGTGCGGAAAGGAAATAAGGAAAAATAAAATATTTTAAAAATAGTAGTTGGATGGTGAATGACTGTCAGGTACCGCCCAGCACCCTTTTTATACCTGGGAGTATAGAGGAGGCATGCCTGGCACCAACCTCGCGCTGATATACCTCTGACGAAAGTCTGACGTAGCTCTGACGTTGCTCTGACGTAGCTCTTATGTAGCTCTGACGTAGCTCTGACGGCACTTGACGTACCACCTACGTCACCATACCTAGTAAAGACGTTATGCTTGCGTGACCCTTCACGTACTACCTGGAAGTATGTCCATACAGTAGGTCCACATAACGTATGCACAACGTAAGTACAACGCACAACGGCTGCCACTCACGCACTACGTCACACTAACGCAGTACTAACGTCATACTGACGTGCGTAGGTGCAACGTAGGTGCAACGTTGTGCGGCACAATTCAATACCTGTGTGGGCGTGGTTAAAAACGCACGTTTGGCCGCGTATGGGCATACGGGAGGACATACCGGGTGAGAACATGCATGTGTGACTCTACCTTAAAAGGGACAGATTTAAACCCCTGTGCATGAGCTCAGAATTAACCATGGGTATAAATTCTTCAGTGGCTGAAATTGAATGTTTATTTTCATAAAGAATGAACAGTAAAAATTTAACAATATCCAAGTTAGGCCTAGTCATTGACAGAACTTTCAGCATTGCACAAGTCCAAATAAACATCCCATTGTCTTTGAAAAGGCATACATTATTGGTAGATTGTTTTTTAGAACCTATGATACAGTCTAAAGGGTTTCAGAAGCTCTTTGTTTATAAGTTTCTGAGAGTACGGTGTATAGTCTCCATTTGGTCAGATGTAGCACAGATGGGTTAGATTGAATCACCTTTGATAGAGGTGGTTTGTGCATATAAGCTTTGTATGGCAACCTTTTTGGACACTGATATTGGGTGTCAGATCTATGAACTATTCCTTCTGTCATATATTCCCTCATATATATATTTTGTCAATAGATAATGTTAAAGAATAGAAATATTATGAAGTCTTGTGATAGTGTCTAAATGTCTGTGTATTTTACACCATTTTTTTACAATTGCAATAAATTTTGTTCAACTCTTAAGGTAAGGAGTAACGGTAAATAGTACCTGATACTTGATATAAGTTAGGCTAAGTGTATGTAGGCCTATGATGTAAGTCCGTATAGGAAGGGTTTGTTAATTTTGTCGTAAAGGTATAGATTCTATTAATAGCACTAGTTTTGGTTTGAGGATACTGTAGTGTTCCATAAAATGCATTAAAATCACAATCAAACAAATTTGTAATTTCACCAAGTTACAACCTCGATACTCCCTCCCTCTCCCTTCCATTCCTGCCACAGTATTTATTAGTAGGCTGTTCCTTTTACCTCCCTGCAAGTTTTATTAATTCCATGTTATTAGTAGATTATGGTATTCAAAAAAGTTTTATAAGCACATGTTTTTCTTATGCTTAGTGTAATGTATCCCAATTTCTTTAAATATATATACCAAGTTCCAAAATTATGCAGCGTGTATCCGAAAACCAGATCCTGTCATTAACTTTAGTGGGTGTTATTAAATTTAGATTTACTATCAAATTTTTTATCATCTTAATAAACACTTTATTGACAAAACATAGAAAAAATTTAGGTTAGTAAAGAAGTTTTGATTCACTTCACTTGTAATTACTTGAAAACAATGATGTTAGTCGGACAAAATACTTTCAACCAATCAGCTTGTACAAAACTTTTGTGCTAAAAGGGCACCCTTGCAAGTCAGTGCAAATGCACTTAAAAGAAAATTGAGTATACTGCTGTACTACCTCATTAAAAGATTAAACAGCCTTTTTCAGGTTTGCTGAAGTCATACTCCTATTAATTAAAAGTCTTAGATTTGTATAGTTAGTAAAAGTACAAATGATTAAAAAAAAATTCTGTTTCATTTTTTCAATAGTGTATACTGTACTGCCTTGGTTTGGTGAAATCTCCTCATCTATGGTATTTTTAACTGATGATTCTGTATTTATTAGACAATTTGCTTTGTGTTTTCCAAAATTTTACTCATTTCCTTTTTTTATCATTTTATCACTACACACATGTGAAATTCTTTTTTAGTGTAATAATTGTTTGTGTTTTTTTATTTTAGAATTGTTTGATTTCTCTTCAGTGAGACTAGTAACAAGAAGTATAATTTTGAATACAAGATGATGAAATATTATACAGTACAGTACTTGTGCATGGTGCTGTGGAGGAATATTAGAAACATGTACAGTATAAGGTAGTTACCTCACTTTATTCTCAGTGCTTTTCACTGATATGAAATGTTTACTGATAAATTTTAATGAATAAGTTTTGCCTTTTTTTTCTGACCACTGCCTACATCTGTGACTAGCAAATACTGTTGTGAGTTCTTTGGCACAAGAAAAAGGGAAAAAAAAGCTGACTGACTAAAAAAAAATGAATGCTAAATTACAAATTTTGTATAGTTTTAATCTTGTGGCTGGCTTTATATATTCAGCTATTATCACCATTAATTGTGTATATAAAAATTTAAATTAGTATGCCATTAAAACTTTTGTCTGGGAAATAATATATGAGAGAGAGAGAGAGAGAGAGAGAGAGAGAGAGAGAGAGAGAGAGAGAGAGAGAGAGAGAGAGAGAGAGAGAGAGAGAGAGAGATAATATATATGTATATTGTGACAAAGTTCACAGAACACCAAAGTAAGGTGGTATATTGTTGTTCATAAGACAAGAGTGCTATATTGAATATATTACTTTCAAAACTGAAGTTAATACATTTTTCTTCATGGTGAAAATGTCGTGTGTTTTTTACAACTCTGTAAGTGAATGAAGACTAACCTGTTTGACATAAAAAGAAAAAAAAATTATAGGTACAGGTTTTAGGTTAGCTTCCAATAGACCAAGTCACATCTGACAGTACAGGGGCCTTTTAATTTTATAGATTATACACTATATGATTGGGATGTAATTTTTCATCCCTGAAAAGTAATGGCTATATTTTATTAGCGTATTAAGTTCCAAGACAAATTCCTGTTTCTTTTACGGAAGATTAAAAGTCTGCCACATATTTTGGAAACCTGGTAAGAGAACAGTGATGTTGAAAGAGTTAACTTATGGTTTTTTTTATTATATTTTGAAGACATCAGCCTCAAACCTGATACTATTGAAAAGATTTACTTCTATAATAATTTCCTAATTTTTGTTTCCAGACCAACTAAAGGAATATAAGTCAATGTATGAGCTCATTCTAGAAGGGGAAAAGCATGTTACTCAGGCTCGAGAGACACTGGTTGCTAGAGAACAGCGGGAGACAAAGCTCCGGAAAGAATACACTAAAGTCAGTAAAAAAGTAAGTATAATTATTTTCCTTTTTTCTTTTCTTTTTTTGCATGAAGTAAATACAGGCTTTTGTCATTATAACTCCCAGTTGGAAGTCATTATATGTAATGAGTGTTATGTTCTTAAGGCTTTGTCTCAATTTTCCAGAAATACAATACTCTACTAAGTCTTGTCCAAATGCTGAATATTCTTGTATTTGGAAAAAATACCTTTACATTAATACCCCACCCTACATCCTCAATTGGTTCCAAGAGACCCGATGTAAGACAAGTTTTGAAGTAGGTCTGATTTTCGCCTTATGCGCCTTCAATGTTCCCTATACACATACTGAACATGTAAAGTACTTTTAGACTGCTATCATTTTATAAAAACTAGATTTTACACAAATAAATATCCATGTGAAGTACAGTACAGCACTCAATCATTATTTTATGATGTAGAAACGGACATAAGGTCAGGGAAAAAACAGGATAATGGGGATTTTACCTTTGTATTCACTACTTCAGGATGACCAAAGAAAAGTCATTTCTGACGTATAGTATCTTGAACCCGCATAAAGATTGATATTACTGTACAGTAGTTGATCTAAGTTCCATTCCATTAATCGTCATCTGGCTAAGTGTCATGCATTGCAAATGCAGCTTGTACTGTACCACATTCTTATTTTGTGATGGAGGATGTCATATCTAAATTGTCCTTTGTTTAAATATTTATACTTATATGTTCACAAAAGTTGGTACAACTATAATAGAATATCTGGGAACAGTATCGACAATCAAACATTCTGAGAATAAACTTTTTAAGGTTATATTCATAAGTGTGATTAAACTTTTTCGTCTTTACAAAAGGATATTTGACCATGGTAGAGTAACTGTTTATTTAAAGTAAACATAGGCCTTTTAGGTATAGTTTACTTGGATCCAACACATAAAAATAATAAGTGGAAATTCCTTTTAAGTAGTTTCAGTATTTGATAGAAGTACAGTACTGTACAGTATAAAGGCAAAATAATGGGTACTCGGTAAATTTAAAGTCTGTGACATGGTTATTTGGAGGTAGACTCCTAAGCAAGGTTTCAAATAAGTTTCCTAGTGATAAACAATAGACATATGATATTTTCAATGCACAAAAATTATTATCTATCCAAAGTGTTGACAGTATAGTACTATAAAGGTTTTCTTTCACCATCTACTGTCCTTACAGTAATTAACAATTATGATGGATGACAATAATGGAAGAAATATGGCAATTTATTGTACTGTATTCCTTGTTGATCATGAATAATTCCATTAACTTTACCTTTGAAAAGTAAAATTGTATTAATTGAGAAGTGCCTACTTCACAAACACAGAATAAGGATTAAAAAAAAAAAAAAAGAATTTTTCCTCTCTTGTTGCCTTAAATTCCCTTCCTGGGGACCATTATGCCAGCACCCAGCTACTATGTCTTGATTCGACAATGCGGGTTAAGAATTAAGATTTTGAAAATAGTAACGTTAATCAAGGTTAATTTAGTTAGTAATTGTTTACTGAAAAAAAATTGTTGAAAATGTTAAGGTAATTTAAGTTTTCTCAGTACATTATTGCAATTCGCAAATAGTATTGTATGTATTTAAGCGGTAGGTATGTAGGGAAATATACAGTTTATGGAAGGAAGAAATAGAATAGTTGCCCCCTCGCTTGTGCAAATTTTATAATTCTATATGAAGGCCCGTAAACTTATTCATATGTTAGATATTTGTCATGGGTCTGAAGAAAGCATCTACTTCACATCTGACAAAGCTTTCATTAAGTACCAAAAGAAGGGTATGACCCTGGAAGAAAAGGCAGAGGTATGCAAAGTTAGCATAAGGAAGGTTAACAAGTATGAGACAGAAATACTGTACTGTTGCTTGTAGCAACTTATTCCAAGAGTGTGAATCACAAAATTTTGATTTTACAAGATTATTTTGGTTTTATTAATTTAGTCATTCTAGGATAATTATTATACGGATGTCTTTTAATCATTACAATCATGCGCACGCAAAAAATTGTAACCAATAAGAGGCTGTAAGAAATGTTATTGTACAGTATATCTACTGTAAATTTGGTGAGGCAACTATACCTCTACATAAAATTGTCTACATGGGCAATATTGTCAACTAAAGCCTTTCTAATGGTTAAAGCATTGGGTTATTGTAGTTTCAGTTATTAATGATATGGTAATTATAGTTGTCTTAAGTATTGTTTTGTACTGTACATAATCTTTGAACAGTTATAAATGGTTTGCATCTTTCCAAGGAAAGTTAAATTCTTACTTTTTCTTTTCTTTCCTTAAGGCCCCTGTTGAGGAAGTGAGGTTGCTAAAAGAGAGATTAAACCAGGCTGAGAGAGCAAGAGATTTGGCTCATTTAGAATGTAAGTATATAGCATATTTTGTCTGACCTCAACTAACACATCTATAATAAAAAGAGTACAGTTTATGTAATTATTAGATTGGCATTCTAGGCTACTTACTTATTGTAGTGTTTTAAACTGATTTTTTTATGTATGTACTGTATATTATCAGAGATTTTTCATAATCATGTGTACAAATGAAAAATTATACTAGAAACTTTCATGATACAAAAATTTCTTCAATAATAATTCCCGTTAGCATTCTTTTAGCAGGGTAGTTAATGCCATCTCCAAAACCACTTTGCACACAAGTTATTCTTTTTAAATTGCTCTAAATGCATTTTCAGCTCTATATATTGCCTATTTGACCTTATTTATCAGTAAGGAATGTTTGTATTAATGATGGAATTTGTCATATATTTTAATTACATTTTCTATGCTTTTAGCCATATTTTTGACTAATTTTCTTCTCTGCTTCAGACATATGGGGCTCTTAATGGATTTTCTGAAAATACACTGCTATAATTAGACATCCCTTATTTCTATCCCTCAAGCAAGTAGCATGCTACCACAACCTAATTTATCTGATAGCTGATGCATTTATTAAAGTCCAATATCAAGATTTTATTTTAAGACATTTATTCTCTTTTTTTATCTAGACAGTGCAAACTGATAAATAATTGACCAATGTATTCTTTAGCTTAGTTTAGAAGAAATGTAGGTAAGAGAAGGAAGAGGAGCTGCAGTATTTTAATGGTTGGCTAAGGTGGTGTAAATGCTTGGAATAAGATTTCCCTTAAAAACTATATTTCTAGTATATGAAAGACAGAGCTCTAAGGTGAGCGAACTTGCTCATCAAATAGAATTTCCATATATGATAATTATATTAAATCTTTGTCATTTAGAATATTCCTCAATATTTCAGTGGTGGAGCGAGTAGGAGAAAATGAAGCTGTAAAAATGATTAGAATTAAAGAAGGCCTCTTAAATCTTGGAGCTGCTTACCAAGAATTGGCACAGAAATCTTTGATTATATTTACTGCTCATCATAATATTACTTCCGAATTGCCAGAGGTTCGTGATAAAGATCTCCATGATGTCAAATACACAGGTATGTTGCCTCCTTTTTTCCTAAATTTTAGTACAGTTATTCTTTATGATAAGCTGTTATTTATGATTTCATAATCATTAAAGAAGGAGACAAGAGAAACAGGATTGGATCTTAGTGAAAAAAAAAAATATTACAGAAAAGTTTATGAATGTGACTTTCAACGCCTGGAGTGATGTTTTCACAAGTATTCTGTATTGTGAAATTACTATTTTTTATTAATTTTAATGCAATATCTATAATCCCAAGTCTCCTGTATTATCACCAATAGGTTCAAAGGGGATGCAGAAAATTGCAAAATATAAATATTGTATGAAAAAATCCCATGCTTGGTCCATGTTAGGCCATTTGAAGTGTAGCTTATTCTTACCCATCTTGTGTGAAGAAACACAAAGTCATTAAAACCCATATAATTTACAAAAGTAAGAATAAAACAGAATAGCATTTCAGTATGAATAAAGTCTTGATACATATTATTTGATTGAAATGTATTCATAAATGGGGTGTCAATGTATGCTAAAGGTATTGCTAGACCTAAATCACATTAGGCTACCCAAATCACTGTAAGTCATGACAGACAAAATCATCGAACAATTAATCATTTGGAAACTCTATGTATTGCACTGGATGCGAATTAAGAACTAACGAATGTTTTTTACATGTAACAGTAAGAGAATTCATAGACTAGAGTAATCACAAAAGAAAAATACCTGAGCATGTTAAAAATTAATGAATACTATGTATTGTGTTTTTTTATGAGTTAACATGAAAATATACCTGCATAGTCCACTGAAAAACTGTATTTGCATGAAAAACGAATGAATGATATGTAAATGAAACTGCAATTAGCAATAATTTTGTATAGTAAGCAAACTTTATAATAAGAGCTGGTGTTGTAAAAGATTCTAGTTTTATTTCCAACACAAATCCCCATCGGTTGATAGTCGAGTAAATAATGGCAGATAATAGCCAATAACAGTGTACTATACTGTATGAATGTATGCTGTACCTACTGAAGTCTAATAAGATTATACCATATAGTTCAATACCACCAGATACCTAACAACTAGCTTGTTGACTCTCCATCTCTCACCAAAACACTTTACTATGGTAGGCTATACTGTGTTTTATATGTTTATGTGCATTCTGTGATTTATGAATATTTTCTCTAAGTGTATCCATGTTATAAAGAGAATTTAAAGTAAAACAATTACAAAGGTTTGAAAACTTAACAGACAGAAAGTCATAGGAGTCGAGGCTATCCCAGGGATGCTAGAATGAGTCCTCGAATGCTGCTGTTGGATCTGTTATTGGCGAGTAGTATATTGGAAGCTTTGGATTCAGCAAGGTCACGAACAGGTCTGTAGTTGGAGAACCCCAGAAAGTTATTACTTTCTATCTATGTATTCAAAGACCATTCTCCACCTATGATCCTAGTCTGCCTGCTCAACTGATATGCCAAGATGTTTTCCTGCCTGGAATAAAGCAGCCTGAGAGAGAGATCGAATTGTTTTCTGCCCACTCCAGGATCTCAACCGCTAGTTAGTATAATTGGAGGGAAATAGTTTCCCCTTGTTTGCAGATGTATGACACTACGGTGATATTTTTGCTCATCAATACCACCAAGTGTCCCTGTAGAAAATGTCGAAATTGTTTAAGAGCTAACTAAGCAGCTTTCAGCTCCCGAGGATTTATATGTTCTTGGTGCTATATTAATGACAAGGTTCCTGAATCCAGGTTGTTATGCAGATGAGCACCTCAGCCCTTATTTGAGGCATCCATGAACAACCTGTACTCTGGGTGACACGAGGCAAGAGGCAAACCCTTTCAGAGACTTGCACGGCTTAGACACCAGCGAAGGTTTTCCTTGGATTTCACCCCTATGAGAATCCTGGATTTCGGATTGTTTCGATGTTGGGACCAGGAGGATCTTGGGTCCCATTGTATGTTTCAAGTGTGGAACTCTTCTCTGGGAACCATTAGTTCTAATGATGACAGATGACCGCAAAGTCTCTGTCACTGAAGTGCATGATGGAGGGAGCACTGAAGAAAGGGTAGGGCTGTTTGTTGAAACCGACGCATCCTGTCCTCGGAAGGGAACACTTTCCCTTGGAGGGTGTTGACTTCCTTGCCAAGGTAGATGAGATACTTTGATGGAGTTAGTGAAGACTTGTTCAGGTTTATCAGGATCCCAGATCCTGACAGAACGGGAGAATCTTACTCTTGATGAGCCAGGATGACCTCTTGTAATTTTGCGAGGATGAGCTAATTGTCCAAATACCTCGGTAGCCGGATCCCGTTGGTATGGGCCCAAGCTGATACCAGGTCAAAGATCCTCGTAAAGACATAGGGCACTGTTGAGAGGCCAATACGAAGGACTTTGAACTGGTATATACTATTGTCTATGACTTCTCCCAGATATTTTTGGGATGAAGGGTGGATCAGGACTTGGAAGTAGTAATCCTGAAGTCTCCTAGCCTGACAGCCTGGCAGCTGGTGTCTCCATCTTGAAACTAGACTGCAGAATGTACCGATTCAATGCTGAGAGGTTGATGACAGGTCTACAGCCTCCTTTTCGATAAGGAAGAGTTGACTGTAGAAGCCGGGCGACCTGTCGTCTACCTCCTGAATAGTGTTCTCGTCTAACATCTTCTTTAGACCATGTAACAGGGCCAGATATTTCCGAGACCCTTTCTGATATGATGATAATGTTGTCAGAGAAGGAATTAGGAGGGGGGAACGAGTCAATGAATGGGAGGAGGCATCTGTACTGCAGGACTGACTATCCAGTCTTCTGCCCCTGTGAAACCACCACCACCTCCAATTCCTCTAGGCATCTCCTCATTGGTAGAAAGGTGGGGGAATTGCCCATCCTAGCAGGCAGATTTACCTCTCCCTTTTCCCATCCTTTTACGTGGCCTGAAGTTTGACGGGTTTGAAGAGAAGATGGAAGGTCTTTTCAGGATGGAACATGGATGGCTTGTTCCTCTAGTACCTTCTCTTTTGGGTTGGGCTTATCTTGAAAGAGTTGCAGAATGGTTAGAGGTTGATGGCTACTGCTGCTTGAATGAGACAGCTCTCTGAAGGAATGAGTCATGCATCTCCTTCCTTCAATCTTCCATAGCTGAACCAATGTTCTCTGGAAGGAAATAGGGAGCTTCTAAAGAGGCGTTTCTCAGGTCTAGGCACTCCGGCCTCTCGATTTTCTTTGTGAAGGAATGAGTCAAGAGTCTCCTTCCTCCAATCTTCCATAGCTGAACCGATGTCCTCTGGAAGAAAATAGGAAGCTACTGAAGAGGCATTCTTTAGGTCACCGGCCTCCCAATTTTCTTGTGAAAGTGGGCCGTAACTGCATCCTTACACTTGAGCGCCCAATTGGCCCATTGGCTTGTGATCTGGAACATCTGATATTCCAAAGCTTAAGCCCCAGGTAGCATGATCTCCTTGAGGACCTTCCTCCTTTTCTTATCCGAGAGATCTTCTGTACCTGAGAGATAACCACCTATACCCATCCAATTATTATTATTATTACAATCTAAGCTATAACCCTAGTTGGAAAAGAAAAGCAAGGAGCTATAAGCCAAAAGGGCTCCAACAGGGAAAAATTATCCCAGTGAGGAAAGGAAACAAGAAAATAAACTACAAGAAAAGTAATAAAAAATCAAATTAAAATATTTTAAGAACAGCAACAGTATTAAATTAGATCTTTTGTATATAACTATAGAAATAAAAAAAAAATGAGAAATGAGACAGAACAGTGTGCCTGAGTGTACCCTCAAGCAAGAGAACTCTAAGCCAAGAGAGTGGAAAGCAATGGTATAGAGGCTATGGCACTACTCAAGACTAAAGAACAATGGTTTAGTTTTGGAGTGTCCTTCTCCTAGAAGAGCTGGTTACCATAGCTAAAGTCTCTCTTCTACCCATACCGAAAGTAAAGTAGCCACTGAACAATTATGTTGCAGTAGTTATCCCCTTGACCGAAGAAGGACTGCTGCTTGTAAAGCATTCATGGTTGTTGCCTCCATACTGGAAGCCTGTGTTTGAGAAAAGATCGAGATGGAAGTGGGCCCAGGGTACCTGGCCACTGCTGGGTCCAAGGAAAGAGAAGGCGGCTTAGCATCCACTACTCAATTGTATTTCTTTCGTTTGGAAAGTAGAATCAGCAACAGTTGTGAAGGCTTCGACAACTTCAAGGAGGCCTTCAGGCTGGATACCTGGTCTTTAATCTTCCGTATAACATCTTTGGTCATAATCGTCCACGGAAGTTCTATGCTTGGACTGGTGATGAGAGGGGAGGAACAAAGGAGTTGGACTATGGCTCATCCCTCCCTCGGGGAAGAGGGAACAGTTTCCCTGACACCATTCACTGATTGCATGTTGCGCATGACTGATTAACACAGACATCGTGTCGGATTTCGTTTGCGAGATGGGTCTTTGGTCCTGCAGGGAGTGGGCGATCCATTAATTCATCGAACCTTCCACCGAAGGGAAATCTTACTCTTCTGTGAACTTTGCTTGGAGATCTGAGAGCTGGATCCGCACCTGCATGAGGAAGGGGAGCCTGTCGAGTCGTCAACTTCGGCAACCTCTGAGCGACGGGTCGTTCTCTGCTTGCATAGTGCTGATGACTTCCTCGAAGTCTTCATGTCCTTCCTTTCCTTCAGCAATGCTCCCGCTGAAAAGGAGGATGGGGTTCCTGAAAATAAGAGTCTAGGGTCCTGTACTTTTGAGGTCCTAGACAAAGGTACCCGAGGTTTGGGATCATATTGGGGATGTTCCTTTGTTTAGGAAATGGAAATAAGTCTGTAGTAATTAGAAAACGAAATCTTCCTTGGGGACAGGGATCCTCTGTGAGTCCTTTTCTTTACTGCACTCTCAGTGTTATAATAGGGTTTCTAACTCTGCGATGTCACGACTTTCCGGACTGCAGACAAGTTAATCGGCAAAGGGAGGTAGACCAGTTCAGGCCATCTTACTTGCTAACGAGTCGTCTCTAGATGGGGAAGATTCCACAAGGTCCGACTCTTTTAGTCAAATTGCGCCCTCTAGGGACAGGCTCTTGACATTGAAGGCGAATCTAGTAGGTCAACAACAGGCATGGTCTAGTGGTGAAGCAGGACCTATGGGGACCTTACCTTTCCTAGGAATCTTTCCTTTCGTTGGAAAGAGATGATTATCCTTTGAGGTTTGAAGGATCTTCTTGGGTTGGAGAACTGCTGCATCCTCAGTCTCTTTTGAGGAATCCCTGGATCGTTTCGCAGAAATTCTGGCATTCGCACGGGATGGAGGCGAATGTCTACGTTATTGAGATGAGGAGCGGAAAGCTCTTGGAGAGGAAAAATGGCTAGAGCACTCTGGCAAGGCACCCCGAGTTTGGTCTGTGCACAAAGCCTTTTATGAAAGATGAGGAGAATCACGATGTCTACTCGTAGGTGACTATGGCAAGGAGCGGCGAAAATGCGATGGAGAAAATCTCTTGGATCATCCTGCTGGAGATGAAGGGCAGCTATACCATACCCTGATGAAGAGGTAAGGTCACCTTGAGCTCAGAGTGTGAAGGCGATAGATGACTTGATTGTGAAAAGGAGCTTCTGAAGGACTCCTGATGGGAAGAGTTACACCTCGTGATGATGAATCTGCGAGAAGCCGACAAAGAAGGTGAAGAACGTGTGGTCTCTCTAGGGCGGGGCAAGGCTGAGGCAGGAGACAAAAGAGAGGCGGGAGACAAGGACAAGTCATGCACTCGAAGTGAAGCCTGTGCTTGAGGAGAGGGCAACATTGGAGTGCGAGACAACTCTTATATCCCCTGACAGAACTCTTAGAGTGAGAGCGACCCCTGTGCACAATTAAAGGGGGAGCGCAAGCTGGAGATCTCTAAGTTATTGATATAGGTTGAGAATGTCTGGAAGTAGCTGGTCTGGCCGGCTGAGAATTCCCCTCAATAGAAGTGGTATCTCACAGGGCCACAGGCTTTAAAGAGCCTAGAGGTTCCGAAACGGAAGACCTCCCATTAGGCACGCCAACACCGGGGGTTACCAGCTGAACCGAGTCCTCCGGAGGGAGAAGCTCTGAGGCGTCAGTTGTAACGGGAACCTGCTGAAAAGAAGTAGAAGGAGCGATGGACTGCAAACGATGTTTCTCCTTTTCAAAAAGCTAACTTTTATCCTCCAAAGGAGAACCAGGAATCCCTAAGGAGGGCCACACCAAGCGAAGGGTTTTTGACTTCTGAAAATTAAAAGATGAAGGAAAGTCTGGCAAGGAGGGAGGTGCTGCCAAACTACTAGAAGGAACAACAGTCTCTCCCCGACCCAGGGACTGCCCGGGCATTAATCGGGCACCGCTCTTACCAGAATGCCCTTCGAAGGACGTTAGGGAAAAGTTGGAAGGAATTGTTCTAGGGGAAGAAAAAGAAGACTGTGACCTCTTAGGCTTTGAGGAAGACCCCAAAGAAGAAGTCTCTTTTGGCCTTCTTTTTCTTCCTCTTGCCAAAAAAAAATCCACAGGGAGGGTAGGCACCCCCTGTCATCACATGGTAAAGCCTCTAAGCAAACATGACCTTGGCAAGCATGGCACAGCTTATGAGGATCTACCTCAGTATTGCTCATATAAGTACAGCAGGTCTTGGACAGCACTCCCGGACATGTGTCCACATGATGAACAATCACAAGCTAGAAGAAAAGAAAAAGTGAAGATTAGAAATTTTTCGAAGTTATTAAAGCAAAATCTGTCAAGTTTCCGGCGAGAAGAACAAGTTCACTCTCCGACGGCTGAAATCCAATTGAGGGTGCAGTAAGCTGCAAGGGTGGGGCGGTTGCTTCCCCGCTACCAGCCAGGTAATTACTGGCTGGTTATTTACACCTTGGTAAAAGTTTTAACTGCTGTATTCCAGCTGTCAGTGTTACTCCGTCTCCTCTATATAAAGAACAAACAGTTTGTATGCATGGAGGAACAAATGCGACTTGCATGGTTTCATCAGAATCAGAGATAAATATATTTTAGAGCCTCTTCAGGAGACCTGTATTATTTTGTTATATCACAGGGAGAAATTTTAGCAAGTTACTTCAAGTTCAGATGAAATAAGAAGTGGACCTTTAGATTTACTTTTAATTTGTAACAAACCGCAAAGTTGAATAATATTTTGGGCAAATAAGCAGCCACCCACCAGTTTCCTCGTTACCAAGTTCTCAACAGAAGCAGATATAAAATTTTATACTTTAAATTAACAGGTGATTTTTTTATATGTATCAAGGTTAGAAAAATCTTGGAAAGGTGATTACAGTACAGTAATGCCTCACAACACGAAATTGATTCGTTCTGGAGTGGCTTTCGTAACATTTTTTCGTGTTGCGAGTTACATTTATGTGTAAATCGGCTAATTCGTTCCAAACCCTACAAAACTCCACATTAAATCTTATAATAAAGCTACAGTATAAGCACAAACCACAATGAAATACTGTACAGCCAAATATATTTGTAGCTTAGCATTTAATAATAATAATAATAATAATGATAATGATAATAATAACCATTCAGTATACCTTAACTAGCTGTTAATACCTCTGTTAATACCTGTAAATTAAATAGTTATTAGAACATAATATAATGATAAAAGAACAATGTAATAATAAATGGAAAACACAATACGTACAGTACAATACAGTACTGTACGTATACAAAATATACAGTACCATATGTAATGTACTATTTTAGTTACCCATACTATAGACTACAGCTACATTTTCTTTTGTGCAAACATATTTTCTTCTACTCTTTATACTGGGTGACTTTCAATCTCGGCTTGGCTGGCAAATCACTTTTCTTAACCTGAAACTTTTTCGCATTGCGAGTCATAAAAATATTCACATCTTGTTTCGTAGCGTGAAAAATTTGTGAGCAGATTCTTTCGTGATGAGGTATGACTGTACTGTACTGACCAAGGTACCTGGCTCCAGAGTTGTATCAAAATAAGAGAAAAAATTATGTGTTGAGCAATCCCTAGATATGCAACCTTGAATTATAGGTCAAGGTCAAAATAAATTAAATACTCTTCAATATTCAGGGTATGAGGTTATTTTCATGAAAATTATAAAAATAAAAAGATTACCTTTTTAGAAATTTGTGGCCTTGAAGAATTGGTCAAGGAAAAAAAATTTATGCCTGCAAGATAAAACCTTTAGTCAAATTCAAGAAACCAAAGGCCTCTCAATTGTCAGTTTTTTTTTTTTTTTTTTTTTTTTTTTTTTAGATATGGAGGGACATAATTTCAATCTTGGAACATTAAATTGACTTCTTCCCTAGGAAAATACAATGTAAAAAGTAATTGGGAAAGGTTAACACAATTATTCACCTGTTGTACCAAATTTAATTATTATCATTGATAATTGATGATAATGATCTTCAATTTTGTTTATTTAATCAATCACTTTTTTCCAAAAGATGTACTGAATTTATGTTATAAAATATATCATAACTAGAAAATTTAATTTTATGATGTAAGAGTTAATCCATAACCGTACAATATAAGGAATTGTAGGTTTCAATTCATATTTTGTGGTACCCTCTCATTTGCAAATTATTCCTTTCACTGTCAGGTTTTTCCATACCAAATGTATGTGCATAAAAACCAGAAAAATAATTGTGTTGATAGCCTACCATATAACTGAATATATGAGTTATATCACTATCAAATTTATCAGGTTTCTTTGTTTCAGGGTCACAAGTTGCTAGAAGATATGTAGAGGAAACCAAAGAAAAAATAAGAAGTTTTTGTCCTGATATTTCCAAAAAACATCCTCTGCCAGATGATCCTCCACCACCATATACTCCATCTCTTGAACACTTGAACGATTTGTCAAACTCTAGACAGAATGGGCACAATGGTAATTTGAATAATGTACCTTCAAATATCAACAATT
>NC_090743.1:13298418-13340918 GCF_036898095.1 Palaemon carinicauda
GCCTATGCTAACATTTGGAAAGTGACTTTAAGGGTAGACTCAAGAGATTGATATGCTAACATTTGGAAGGTGACTTTAAGGGTAGACTCAAGAGATTGATATGCTAACATTTGGAAAGTGACTTTAAGGGTAGACTCAAGAGATGGATATGCTAACATTTGGAAAGTGACTTTAAGGGTAGACTCAAGAGATGGGTATGCTAACATTTGGAAAGTGACTTTAAGGGTAGACTCAAGAGATGGATATGCTAACATTTGGAAAGTGACTTTAAGGGTAGACTCAAGAGATGGATATGCTAACATTTGGAAAGTGACTTTAAGGGTAGACTCAAGAGATGGATATGCTAACATTTGGAAAGTGACTTTAAGGGTAGACTCAAGAGATTGATATGCTAACATTTGGAAAGTGACTTTAAGGGTAGACTCAAGAGATGGATATGCTAACATTTGGAAAGTGACTTTAAGGGTAGACTCAAGAGATGGATATGCTAACATTTGGAAAGTGACTTTAAGGGTAGACTCAAGAGATGGATATGCTAACATTTGGAAAGTGACTTTAAGGGTAGACTCAAGAGATGGATATGCTAACATTTGGAAAGTGACTTTAAGGGTAGACTCAAGAAATGGATACGCTAACATTTGGAAATTTTACCTTTGATTTACCGATGTTTAACAGCCATATACAGTACACCAAACCTTAATCAAATTGCGAGTTTCATACTAATTCTAATTGTTTGTATGTTTGCTTTCCCACGTATGGTAAGCTACATGGCGATAAACTTGAACAGATAAAACTTCGCATTTACCTAACTAATGTTTACATCATCTCTACCTACAGAAGTTGTCCATTAACTACATGCTAACCTTTTCTTCTCAAAATATCTTCTCTCTTGCTTTGTTTAAATCTTATCTCTTGTTTTGTTAAAAATATCATCTCTGTCTTTCCAAAAATCTTCTCTCTTGTCTTGCCAAAAATCTTCTCTCTTTTCCTGTCAAAAACTTCTCTTTTGTCCTGTCATAAATCTTCTCTCTTGTCCTGTCATAAATCTTCTCTCTTGTCCTGTCAAAAATCTTCTCTCTTGTCTTGCCAAAAATCTTATATCTTGTCTTGCCAAAAATCTTATATCTTGTCTTGCCAAAAATCTTACCTTATCTCTCGACTTGCCATAAAATCTTATCTTATATCTTGTCTTGCCATAAAATCTTATCTTATATCTTGTCTTGCCAAAAATCTTATATTATTTCTTGTCTTGCCAAAAAATCTTATCTCCTGTCTTGCCAAAAACCTTGTCTTGTCAAAAATCTTATCTCCTGTCTTGTCAAAAATCTATCTCAAGTCTTGTCAAAAATATTATCTCAAGTCTTGTCAAAAATCTTATCTCAAGTCTTGTCAAAAATCTTATCTCAAGTCTTGTCAAAAATATTATCTCAAGTCTTGTCAAAAATATTATCTCAAGTCTTGTCAAAAATATTATCTCAAGTCTTGTCAAAAATATTATCTCAAGTCTTGTCAAAAATCTTATCTCAAGTCTTGTCAAAAATCTTATCTCAAGTCTTGTCAAAAATCTTATCTCAAGTCTTGTCAAAAATCTTATCTCAAGTCTTGTCAAAAATCTTATCTCAAGTCTTGTCAAAAACCTTATCTCTTGTCTCGTCAAAAGTCTTATCGCTCACTAACACCAAAATTTAATTCAATCCTTCGGGTGCCAGGTCATCTTAACGAGAATTATGTGAAGTAACGGCGGAAGACTTAAGTGGAAATATTTCGTATTAATGAAGCAATAAATACCGAAAATCGTGTATATTAATTCCTTCATGTAGCCTATTAAGTAAAATAAAGACTTCTATTTCTGCGAGATTCAAGTGATGAGGATCGAAAATCCTTGTATAATTCACAGAGGAGCAAATAAAGTATAATAACATCAAAAAGCAATGTTAACTTCAAGAATATTTGCAATCCTTTACAACATGAACTTGGCAAAACTCCTTTGATCTTTTACCAGTATAGAAAGCTACTCGTATAGTAATACTTCGTAGTGCCAACACAAAAATTCTTTACAGCATGCCTAGTCAAACATAAAGTAAGTTTCTGCTTTTCCCTCTTCCCCCAAGACTTTTTGGGAGGAGCAGGTCTAATTGGCCTATCCTGAATATGACATTTCATTTAAACCCTTCAATTCCAAAATAGCTCTTCCCTTAAACACTTATAGGCCTACCATATAATTGAACGTTTTCCTTATTTGTTCTCAAATATCTTTATCTTGAACAATGACCCAACCTCTCCGAAGTAAAAAAAAAAAAATGAACAAACGGCGGCAATATCCAAGACAAGAAAGAGGGTAAGCTCAAGTGCATTTGAAGGACACCATTATTTGAAACTTCTAGCCATTGGACAAAACCAGTTTGAGTTGCTAAATGTGCACTACTCCTATTGCTCTTATCCTTCAATACGGTTTTCAGATGCTAAATAACATCAACAACAACAACAATATAATAATAATAATAATAATAATAATAATAATAATTTACGGTGACATTTACGAATGTGATGTTGATAGAAGAGGTCGTTCAAGGGAGTAGCCCGAGATGGAAATGAAGAGAAAGCGAATAGTTTTCATTTCAGGCTTTTATCATTACTTTTCCACAACACAAGTTGTGGTTTGGAAAGAATATGAGAAGAAAGTATTAGTGCAAGCGAAATTATTTGTCATCTCATAGAACTTGATCATTTTAAAAAACAAAGATAAATAAAATTGAACTTGTATTTCTACAACCATTCGCATGGACCGTTCGGTACACGTAAGGTTCTGGATTTATTGGCTGATGTTTTAGCGCATGCCTCATGCAGCAGTGGCCTGCCACACACACAACGGCCAACACATTACGATAACGATAACCCAGTGTGCCGCGCCTAGACACCAACTTTCTGCAATAAATAAGTGTGGTTACTATCAAAGTTTTAAATAGATTGTCTGCATTCTAGCACCGTATTCGTTGTACTTTTTCTAACGCGATTGCATTGCTGGTTTATCAACATGACTGAAAACAGCATTGCTAAGAGTGTATTATCTGACTTGGATGCAGAACTCAATCCCCTTGTGAGAAAAAATGTTGAAATCGTCACCAGTTTTATAGAAAAACTTCAAAAAGTATTTAGTCGTACTTCAGAAACTCTCAAGCCTTTCCGTGGAAGTTCTATTATGCACGGAGGGAGTGCGTATGAAAGTTAGGCTGTTAAGGAAAAGGTGGATTTTGATATCATTATAGTGTTGGGTGAGCCTCTAGCAAGTGAGAATTTTGTCATAGAGAGAGATTATAATAGTGGATTTTTCACCTTATTTTGGGAATCGACTGATACTATGCGCCTAGCGGGGAGGCACACATGGCCTCATAAATCTAAGAAGAACATACAGCTTGGTAATTTTTGGGACAACCCTTCCTATCTTGCTGCGGCAAAGTTACAGAAAGCCCTATTCAATCATCTAGAAAAGCGTATACCAACCATCAAAATTCCCAATGCTGAAGTAAGATGTCGACCAGGATTAGCTTCACTTGATGTTGAGATTGAAGAGGCAGATGGCCACAAAATCTCGATAGATTTGGCGCCGCAGATTGCTTGTCGTTCATGGGGACAGTGTCCAGACCAGAAGTTATTAGGAGAACTCCCTCTGTCGTTGAGGCGTTACATTGATACACTGAATAAAAACCATTCTCCTGTCATGTTTTTCTCCCCCTGTGTCCCTACAAGGCACCAACGGGGACCTAAAGGTAGCTATCTCTGTAACGTCTCATTCTCGCAGCTAGAAAAGAAGTTTCTCACTTCAAATACTCAAATTAGGGACATGGTACGCCTGGTGAAGTTCGTGGCCGATCGACTGGAATGGAAAGAAAAGTATGCTCTCAAATCATTTTATATAAAACGAGTCGCCATTAAGTACAGCGATGACTTGCAGATACTCGAACTCTGGGATGGTTACAAAGCAATTTTGAGTTTTATAATGGACGAGTTGCTGACCGGAACCATCGATGGGTATTTTGTGAAGAACCAAGAAACCTACCGTCAGAAACCAGAGAAAATTCAGGAATTCCGAAAGGCAATATCTGCAGTCTTGAGACTTTCAGCTACTCAGATAAAATACCTTTCAAAGGCTGTAAGTAATAAATGTTTTTTTTTTTCTTTTTTTAAACACTTATCAAGCTTGAGACTTAGTACGTCTGTAATTCGTGCGACATAAATTTAACTATGGTATGCCTACTTCTGAACATTTAGCAGCAAACTATATATTTACATATTTTTAAGGCAATTATGATATTTTTCATGCATATAAATCTAAGGTGAATATAAACTTTGATCATAATGTTTCATTATTTAGAAACACGCCCCCAAAATACTCAATTTCTTTCTTTCAATCAGGACCTTTAGGCTTACTCTCCACTGCGCAGCCAAACTGTATCCTAACAGTCTACGTCTCCACCACTGCAAATTGGGAAATGTAACCCATCATTGCGATCTGATTGTTTTTTTTTTTCAAACTAAATAGTGATTTGAATTTCCATTGGAATTGTGTATAGAATGAAGAATTAATTTTTACTGACCTTAAAAATGTTAGAGGTCACACTTATTAGTTAGGTTGCCTTGGTGTTAGGTTTTAAGTATTGCAAAACTTTGGAGTCGAATCATTGATTTTGATATTTGTTAATTCTAAAAGTAGTGTACTACTCCCCTATGTGGGACAGTGAATTAGGAAATGTATATTGTAATACCATTTATATCTTCGTATCTAAGGTACTTGAAGGCCAAGGAAGATTTTCCTATTATACAATCCTCTGATGAGTGACGAGGTTTGTTTTATTCACTCGAGTCTTCATTTTTAGTGTGTAAGTTGAATAAAGTTCCATTTATGTTTAAGTGTGCAGTTTGAATAGGGTAGAGCATTGCATTCAATAAGTCTACTGTTGTTTGAGTTAAATATAATAGTTTCTGGGTTCGTTCTTGTCAATCTCGAGTCACAAATAAACAAACACTTGTGTAGACATCTGTCCGTTGCTCGCTTGGTATTTTTTTATATCAATAGAAATAAAGAATTCTTCATTCTAATTATCTGCCATTTACATGTTCCTGTACAATTATTATATAGAAATGTAAGAGTTACTTAATTTTCCTCATCTACACCAAAATTAACACCATTTTATTTTAGGCGCATAATAGCTATCTACTCAACATTGGTCACATTATCACATCACCCAAAGTTCGTCTGCCAATGTGGAATCACCGTTAAATTCTCTCTCTCTCTCTCTCTCTCTCTCTCTCTCTCTCTCTCTCTCTCTCTCTCTCTCTCTCTCTCTCTCTCTCTCTCTCTGACAAGAAAAAGAATGAATCGGGAGGAAACCGGCAATACCCAAAAGGAAGTAACGTCTTTTTTTTTTTACTTTACCAATGTGCTGTATTGGGAGTTGTCGCGAATCCCAAATGGAAACCGCCAGTCACTTAATTTCACTCCCCCTTATACTGTAGACTATTCATATAATGTTTTAAGTTAACATAATGGCATGTGGCCTCAGCTAGTATGATTGTTTGTGACTCCCACCACTACCCTGGCAGTTGGACCAAGGTCATGAGTATACCATGGACATGAGATTGGGGTGGGCCGAGCTGCTGGTATTGATTAATACCATTAGTAACGGACACACCGGAGGTTCAACCACACACGAGCTCTTTACACACAGGTTACATTTGGCAATTGGGACATCACCCCAAAAACATTTTTTTTCTTTTAATGTGATTTTAACATAAATGCCATCAACATTTCAACATTAATCTTATTCATGCTAGACAACAGGAAATACAGAGCTGCCTCTTGGCTAATGCAAATAATTCAAAATAAGCATTAACACTTACAAATGACCACCATTGATTAATTTCATAGTAAAATATGACGTGAATTTATATATATATATATATATATATATATATACGTATATATATATATATATATATATATATATATATATATAAGTATATATATATATATATATATATATATATATATATATATATAAAAGTATATATATATATATATATAAGTATATATATATATATATATATATATATATATATATATATATAGCCTATATATATATATACATATATATATATATATATATATATATATATATATATATATATACATATATATATATATATATATATATATATATATATATACAATATATATGTTATATATATATATATATATATATATATATATATATATATATATATATATATGTATATATATATATATATATATATAGAGAGAGAGAGAGAGAGAGAGAGAGAGAGAGAGAGAGAGAGAGAGACTGTGTGTTTTTTTATATTCCTGTCGATTCGAACGAGCACAAGACTGGATGAACCACCCAGCTCCATTAATTGTAAGTAGAGATAAAACTGAATTCAGTCCGGACTGCAGGTCCCACTAGATGCTACACAAATCTTACCTATATTCAACAACTGAATCCCTTCAAATAATTTCCACGGACATCGAGATGAATTTAAATGTTCACTAGCTTCAAGGTCATGCTGATACTTTGAGTTCTAAGAATTTCTGTTTTGCAAACAAGATTATTTATTATTAGAAGGTTCTTCAGATAAATTGTTCAGTCATTGTTACTGGTGTCACATGTAAAGGGGTATTATGGGGTTATTCTTAAAGAATAGAAAGATAACCAAACAACCAGCCAGCGTACGTGATCTGCTGTTAAGTGTCGATGAGAACATACGACTATCTTGAGATTACTTTATCTTGGTGCTGGTTTTGATACACTTTTGCATGGACTGCTACTCATGATTTGCTGTCCATCGGTAATGAAGAGCAAGCTTTTGAGTATTTAAAATATTATTTGGTTTAGAGAAACTACGGGTTACGAATCTGAAACTCAGCCCAATCTTATACTGTACCTACACCATAGGTCTAGCATTAGTGCTTCATATTAGGCATGAAATGCAGTTTTTTTAAACAACTAAAAATTCAGTAAAATAGAAGACAAACTAAAACTTGGGTGTCATCCGAATGGATGGTTTCAGTTCCATCAGAATAGATGCTCACCAGAACGTCAGCCGGGCAAGCCCAACCCCCCACTGTGGTGCCCTACCACAGCAGTAGCCTCCCCAGTAAACAGCTTAAACTCACGGCCCTGGGCGGGGATCGATCTCTTGCCACGCGAATGCGAGGCAAACACGTTACCACTGTACTAGCCAAGCGGCTATTCATGACCTGTTTGACTTAATTTGTGTGTGCTCAAATAATGTTGTAAGAAACTGGATATCTCCTTAGAAACATTGCTTTTTTATTTTTTGATAAATATTATTTAAAGAAATTAGTGATTAATGTTATTACCAGGACTGACTACTGTGCATCTGCTACAATCTACCCAAAGTCCATCTTAAATAAGTACAATACGTAATAAACAGGAGCAAGACTGATAAAAGGCTATCCGGACAAGATCACACAGGACATTATCCCACAAAGTAAAAAGTGGACAAAATCACACGGTAGGTTACAATAAATTTAGCGATGTTTTTAAGGTTTCGAAGTTTTTTATTTGTAAAATAATATATATTATGCAATACATTTAAATTTTCAGCACACATTAAAAGAACTTATCTGCCATTTATATGATTTATTCCAGTTGTTTTATCCATGTTTGAGAACTGCAGGATAATTGTGTTTTTGCTCTTATTAACTGTTCATGAACTTGCACATCAACATGAAGTGGTTCATTAATATGTATTATTATGCTATGCCACAAATAATAAAACATTAAAATTATTGTTTATTTTATTGTAGCCTACTGTGGAATTTTGTTCTAGATTCGATAAAAGGTGTCCCACTCCGAAAGGAGTGCCCCTATACTAATTGAATTACACTGACTGTCTATTGAAATTACAATACAGTCTAAGGACTATATGCATATAAACTCAAGTATTCCGACCTCGGACGTCCAAAATATCTAAGAGAATTGCTACACATTGTACATCCAACGAATCGTGTAGACTATAAAGATTTAAATTATGGGAGCTACGATCTATATCTACTGCATGTTCTAGAGCTTTTAAACATCCGGTCCCAAGACCATACAAGCTCTTACTAGATATACGAAATGATGAAGATAGGGCTTTCAAGAATAAATGAAGGACTTTTTTTAAGTGCTTCGATAATATGAATTTGACAACGCAGAATACGCTGTGTGATACTCTATGTACCTAAGAATGTATACGACAAACAGGTCTTGTAGAGCGTAGGGTTCTCCTATATGATAAAACCAGGAAAGCTGCCCTTCAATGAATATACAGCAAGTATTAATATACACAGGCACTTAATGCAATTGCTAGGGCCAGATTCTTTGATTTCACACAATTTTATAGTCTTTGCGTAAAATTATGCTCCGTATTACTCACGGGTACTTTAATGTTCACTATAGGAATTATCGAAAAGACTAATGTTCAAGAAATAAAATTAAAATTGTCTTTTTATGTAAATGAAAAAATATCCAACTGAAGCCCATAACTGCATAAGAAGGAAGTTGTTTCGTCCATAGGTGTAGATCAATCTTTCGAATACATGAACCACTACTTGATTGGCAGAAATTACAGTGTGAAAATTGGAAACTCTTATTCATCATATGAACCTTTAAACAGAGGCGTACCTCAGGGAAGTGTACTTGGCCCAATCTTATTCTGCATCTATACCATTGGTCTATCAAAAATGCTAAAGGCATGGTGTGAAGTTCAAACTATATGCGGATGATACACAATTTTACTTCTCCATAAATAATATAGACGACACAACAAACTCTAAACCGAATCCTTGATAGTGTTAGAGAATGGATGATAATCAAACAACTAAAAGTGAATGAGAACAAAACTGAGTTTATGGTGGTAGGAAAGAAAAACAGCATAAAAAACTTAGGTGATATTCCAATAAAAATAAATAACGACTCGGTCCCGATATCTAGTATAGTTCGTTATCTGGGCGTTATCATCCCAGAAACATTGCTTTTATAAGATAAAAAGTGCCTGAACTAATGTTCTGTAAAGAAACTCGTGATAAACTGTGTTATTACCATGATTGACTACTGTAATTCCATCTAATACAATCTACCATAAGTACAACTAAAGAAATTGCAAAACATAATAAACAGAGGAACAAGACTGATAAAAGGTGTCCCACCCAGAGAAAGCATCACTCCTCGACTAATGGATTTACACTGGCTGTGGCTGCCGATTAAAGCGAGAATTTAATTTAAAATATGTACAATAACCCACAAATTTATCAGAACCGGTCGTCCAAAATACTTAAGAGAACTGCTACACATTGTACAGCCAACAAAGCGTGTTGACACGAGAATATTTACAGACGGTTTCAAACTATTGGAACTGATAATGTCTACTGTGGGCTCTAGAGCCCTTAAATATGCGGTCCGAGACTACACACAGGCTCCCGCGAGACATCCGAATGACTGAGGATATTAAAGCTTTTAGGAAGAAACTGGGGACTTTCTTATTCTATGAATCCTTCGATAATGACAATTTAACAGTAAGCTTGTAATACTCGATGTGAAATGTTAAATGCTCTCGAATGAACAAAACGACTGTGGAGGTCCTGTAGAGAGTAGGGTTCCCCTGCTGTACAGGCCCGGAAAAGCAGCCCTTAAAGTAAAAAGTCATATAAAAATTTTTTTACCACTAATCCGTCCCCTACAATGGACACTCAAACTCGTACCACATGGTGCCTTTTGATGTAAAAATAGGAAAATTTTACAGAAACCTATACATTAAATTTTTGAAAGCAAGAAAATTATTTTTTTATTAATCACATTGTACCAAACTTTGATTCACATCAGCCAACCCACACTACACAATCATAGAAGAATTAATACATTATCATCTTTTTGAAACTAGCCCTTAAATATGAGACCCTGTAAGAATCAGAGAATATATCCTACCAACCGACGTGAACACCCTAATTGTTAATAAAAACATTACGCACTCGCTAAATAAAAATTGATCGACACCAACTTCATAGGGTATCCTACAACCCAAATGCTATGTGCATTAGATAAAATACTTGGGGACTGGTATATGTACTTGCTACATTCTGGATACACCACGGACACACTTAGACATTTGGATCTACGACAGAACCCAATGATCAATAGCCTATTCGTGTGGAAATTAAAATCATATACCAGACACTAGCATGAAGCAGGTATATGGAACATGCGAAAGTGAAGTAAATTAATTTGGTTATAATGACTAACAACAAAACAAGATTCAAATTTTTTTCCAGACGGGTTCATCACCAAAAGATCCGAGAGAAAAAAAAAAGTTACGGAAATAACTTGCTTTTCCTGGCACTTGAGAAGCTACCATTCATTAACTGAAAATCAATACCTAGCCAGTTTCAGGTGACGTGTTATTAGTCCGACCACCATTGTTAATAGAGAACACGAAAGTTTAGTCATGAAGAAAGTATCGTCTTATAACGAATGAAGTATGACAGTGCGGTGAGTTCTTTTCTTCTGGCAAAAATAACCATCTGTTACAAGTATTGTAATATACCAAAATTGTTGAAAAAAAAAGAGAAATATCCAGCGTAAAAAGGTGAAGAAATCTCAAAGACGTATCTACGAGGTGTTCTTAGAGATAACGTCCACATAATGGATTTCGAAGAGAAAATAACATAAAAATAACGAATAAACAACTAGGAAAATCTTAAATTCCACATGGATGAACGACTGTCTAATAATTTAGGAAGTACATCCATGCAATAATACACAGTTTTGCGTAATGCCCGTAACATTGTGAATCTAATTAAAAAAATAATAATAACTTCAATTCAAAAGTGCGAAGAATGAATCAACATAATTGAACCTGTTGCCACAAAGAAGAGGATGTCTAAGCAGAAAAAAAAAGAAATTTGTCACATTCAAAAGTAGACCGATAATGTTAACAAAACTACTGCCAATGAAAATATTACCGGAAAATTTTGCCTTTAGATTTCGCCAATAATTAGACAATTCGCTGTACTAGTCTTCTAAAGCAACCATTTTCCTTTGGCTTCCCCTTAATTCTTTTTAATACAAAATATCAAAAACTTCTTTAATCGAAAAAAGCTAACTTATAAACCAGACGAGGTGAGTTAGAATGCTTTAACTGTTCAAGTGCATAACAAAATACCGTGTGGGAGTTACCCAATTTTCAATTATGGTTATTTATCCTCCTGTCCCTTATGTCTCCACAAAAAACGATTTTTATGGTATTCGACTCTAAGAGTCAAACAATGTTCTGAAATCTATCCAAGAATTCTCTATTCATTTCTCCATTCAGGCTTTGAAAACCAGAAATGTATTAGCGACAATCACGTAACCATTGTGAAATTCTATACAAATTGCTATATTGAAAATATAAGTATGAACATACGAATTGTAACTACATTCTTATTTCAAGTTACCTTGAACTAATTATTTTAATCATTTGAACGCAAAGATAACAGTTTCACAAACCCTTATCTCAGTATCAGGCAAGTTGCAGTTCTTAAAGAAAGGCTTAGCGAGAACGTACAGTACATTCCTTTAGTTCTCACAACTATCATTTAACCTCAGTTAATGACGTACCAGTGTTGGCCTTTTTCGTTGACAAGGTTATAATTTTCTTATGTCACATCTTGATAAAAGTCAGGACAAGGTCCACCCATTATACCAAAGAGGGACATGAAGGTTCTTGCAGAGAATGTGGTCTATATCTATTAAACAATGAGTAAAACTCACCAACTGAATTGAAATGATAATTCTCACGGCGTACAGGAAAGGTCAGTACGTCTTGTTGGCAACACTTCAGATATCTGAAACAAATATAAATTTTATATTACAGACCGATCATGCAAAGGTTAAGTATCGGATGTCAATAACAAAATCATCATGGGAGAAAAATTATCAAATACACTATAGGGTATGGAAATAATTAAGAAAAAAGTATTACCAATTATAACCCGTAGCTGCAACTGGGTAAATAAATTGAAAGATATTCCTTGTCTAATTATCGTCTTTCAAAACAAATAACATTTCGCTAAACGTTATCACTTTAAATAACAAATCTCACAATATCACGCCACGACGGACAACTTGCAAATGTCGAAAATATTCCTCCAATTAGCCAATGATGATGGCAGCGGGATGTGCTATCCCCCATAGGGACTCTTTAGTCAGTTGTTGAATTAATGCCGCTAGATGGCAGTAATATACAAGATGTTTAAAAAAAATGATTTTTTATTAGGTTTATACTTCCTTTATTTTACTTTAAGGGCTACTCTTCTCGTCCTGTACTGCAGGGGAACCTTACTCTCTATAGGACTTTTCATAATTCATTTTATCATAAACAATCCAAGGCATAAATCACCACTTTGCCAAGTTGTTGCCTTTTGCTTACAAATAGATTTATGCATCAAATAGCTTCTTTATATTCACATGCCTTTTCTGAGTGGGGAAACCTTAACAGGGTGAAAGGGTTTGCGTATCGCCATGATCAGCAAAGCTCTAATTGTCAGGGACACTCATATTAGGTTGGTTTGCTGTGAGCGATCAGACAAAAGTTTTCCACCGTCACCAATCTGCAATGGCCAGCGTGGTGATAAAAACTAGCTAAACCCCAGACATGAATAAAAACATGCCAGAGCCTTTGTCTTGCAATGGACTAGAAACGGCTGTATTTGTTGTTGTTGCATATTCACATGATTCATATTCTATACTGGTGTAAATTGTCTCAGTAACTAAAACCTCATGAATATTCCTATCTGATGTGACCTTACTGACGTGAACATATGTAAAACGAACTGCTTTATCAATAATGCACATATCAATGATAACTAGTTGCAATCAGCACTACCCATAAGCAGTATATATATATATATATATATATATATATATGTATCTCTCTCTCTCTCTCTCTCTCTCTCTCTCTCTCTCTCTCTCTCTCATATATATATATATATATGTGTGTGTGTGTGTGTGTAATGTGTTTAATATGAGTTACATATGATTAGTCAGTACGTTTTTTCATCATTATAAACGGTTGTCGATTGTCGTTTAGTCAGGATTTCTTAATGTACATTATCCCGAAAGATTCGTTAAGTCTGTTAAAGATAGTTTATACATTAATATGAACGTATGGAAAATATTCATAATTGATACATTAATTGCACTCTAAGAGTTGAGTCTGTTATATGTGGGATCGAATCCTTCTCGGGAAAATGAAAGCTCTTTCTTCTATTCCTCACTTGTCTGTCGGTTACCACAGTGTCATTGACCATATGCATTGTGACGCTATATTACGAAAACAAACCAACTAGATCTAGGATTTTTATAGCCCAAAATCCACATATCCAATCTAGGACGAGGATATGAATGATAGACTACGTATAGGCCTACAGGGTAATCACTTTTTTTAATTTTTCAGATTGTCAGTTTCTTAATGGTATTATGAAATATGATAGTTATTCGTAAAAATATTATTATTATTATTATTATTATTATTATTGCTGTTGTTGTTGTTGTTGTTGTTGTTGTTGTCAGGCAGCTTAACAAGATCACTAAGTACCACGTCAAGACTTTTTAAAGGGATGCTTAGAAAGATTTGTTCTTTAATGTGAGGTGAACAATACAGGCAGGTAAACTTAAAGAAGCTTAACATGTATGTAGGTACAGAACAGATGGAACAGATGAGGGAAAAAATGGTAGAAAATAGTCTGCTAAGGGTCGAAGAACACCCCCAAAGAGATTTTAGTACCATCTATAGTGAGCTGCATAAGATATGCTGTCACCAGTACTTCTTAACACCAGAGAACTAGCAGTTTTGTTATTGATTGAGCCGGCCTTCAAATCCCTACTGAGAGAGAGAGAGAGAGAGAGAGAGAGAGAGAGAGAGAGAGAGAGAGAGAGAGATTAAACCAATCTGCTTCCCAATATTTTCCGAGAGATAAGCTATTCCTATTGCAGATTCCTCAAAAGTCATAAGACCAGCCAATTATTTGAATTTTAACAACTAAAATGACACACACACATACACACACATACACACACACACACACACACACATATATATATATATATATATATATATATATATATATATATATATCACACACAATAGCAAATGCAACCGTTTCTAGTACACTGCAGGACAAAGGCCTCAGACATGTTAACTTTTAATTCATGTCTTGGGTTAGGCCAGATTTCATCACCACGCTGTCCAGCGCGGATTGGTGATGGTGGGAGATTTCCGTCTGTTCGCTCGCAGCAAATCCTGACTATACTCATTTTATTTTAATAAAGTGCATTTGCACTGACTCGTAGGTGTGTCCTTTTAGTTCGGATTGGTTAAAATGATTTTGGTTAGAATTATTTTGCCCAGCCAATCAGCTATTAGGAAACTTTTCCGATCTAAAGGGGCACCCATGAGAGTCAGTGCAAATGTGCCTCATCAAAAATAATTGAGTACAGTATAATATAGCTTTGCTGATCATGATGATACGCAAACCCTTTCACCACGTTAAGTTAATGCCACCCAGGAATATATATATATATATATATATATATATATACATATATATATATATATATATATATGTATATATATATATACTTTTTTTTCCTTTTTACGGGTCTGTTCAGGCGGGCCTTGGTGTGTAAAAAATAATTTCTTTCCAGTTAATATTTTGCTCTGTATCTTATCAGTTATTTCGCTAGCATTTGTAGTCAGGCTTAATAGTTATATATATATATATATATATATATGTGTATATATATATATATATATATATATATATATATATATATATACTATTACTTTTGTTATGATAGTTAAACTTGGCACGTTACTTTTATGAAGAGGTTGTTGATCATACCTCTAAGAAATGTCACTAGGCTTGTTTCTTTTTATAAAAAGCATTTTTTCCAGGACAACCAGACCTCCATTAAAAGCATCCCCAGTCAACACTTCCATAGTTATAGCATTCAAGCGAAGAGGACCACCCAACAAACAGAAAACTTCAATTGAGATACTCCGCACGAAAAGGAATACTTCTTTTAGAACATGCTCACGGGCAGCAGGCTATCCTGATTTAAAAAGGACTGTATATATATTTCTTGTGTTGTGTAATTCTTGGTGCGTGATAAAATAGTCTGTGACTAATAGTGCGAAGTGCTGTTTATGTACAAATGTAAATGTACTATTTTCAATGTCAATAAGTTTTATTTCTATTTGACTTAGATTAATTATCATTTATAGGGTTGTGTATTATAAAATGTATAGAATAGATGATCAACGTTGGAGTTTGCTTCATTCTTCTGTCTTCTTAATATATATATATATATATATATATATATATATATATATATATATATATATCACATTATGTTTAAGGTAAATTTGCGTCAATAATTATTCATGAAAATGTCAAGTCTAAGAAATAGACTTGACAAAATATGGAATGCTCAAAGGATCACTATACAGTACGGCAGCGGGGATTGTTATCGATGTTTTTGTATTTGAACCATCCATTGATTAGCAGACTGGCGGTGTAGCGTGTTTATTTGAAGAAAGTGACTACCCAACTATCCAGTAATTCCATTTAGTTCATATATATAATGGGTTCTTAGACGATCAAGATTTATAATGCAATACTTTTTTTACCACAGTATCATTTTGTGTTGATATTATGAAGAAGCCTCTAAAATGTTTTTTAAACGATCAAAGTTTTTGGGGAGAATACCATATGTTGAATTTGCACGGTTCATCTATATGCGTCTATGATTAGTAGTTAGAACAAAAGAAAGATTTATATGAATGCTCTGCTAAATAGAAACACAATAGTTAACATAAAAAGGAAAATAATCTTATATTACGTTGAATTGAAATCCATACTTAAAGAATTGTCTTTTACAGTTAATGGAGAGCCAGTCTAAAAACAAAAGGATTAATCTTCAAAGGACAAATACCTAGTTCCATGTCACCGCGTCGCTCACTCCACATCGCTATGATGTGGGCCTAATACAAATGTGTAAGTGCAAAGCATAGCTGCAGCCTACAAAAAGTTTATTGTCATTAGTTACCTACTACACGGACATTATAGCTTACATACTTTTAATTCTAACTTCTATAGCCTGTTTAATATATGGGACAATTAAACATCATTACTCGGTGATTCTAATTTCCTTAATTTTTAAACTATTAATTCTATACATATAACTAAATGCGAATTCTATACAGATAACTAAATACGATATTGCATCTGCCTGTCTGCACAACTTTCAATGTCTAAAATTTTCATTCCCGTTTCTATAGATTTCCTTTAAATCTTATCTTCAATACTTTGACAGCTTCATTAGTATCAAGTTCACACTCATAGCCTAATCCTCTGTCATTACAATTTATAAACCTCAACGTAGTAATTTTAATTTCTCTCTTCAGGTCTTGCTTTCTGTAATATCCTACCTCTTCAATTTCAATATCATAATACGATAAGATTATTTCCAAACATTTCCCATAGGGTATGCTTGCTTGGCCTTTTATCATGTCGTTAACTAATCATTTAACAACCAATGTAATTGTCATATAAAAAAAACGCCACCTATTCATACTCAAGTCTATTCTTTACTGGTGATGCATGCCTGTATCTGCTATCAATTCCAATAAAGTGTAGGGCTAATTGCAATTTGTTAAAAATGCCTTTAATAATCTTGACAACATTGCCCATCATAATATTTGCAAAAGAATTAGGCAAACTACAATATCTGATTCGAGTATATTTTTTCTCTCCTGCAATACCAATTCTTTATTACTCTGTTAACGTCTTTTTACTCCCTAACATCTTACACCATATAGTATATTTGATTTTGATCCCTTTTTCTATTTCAATCCTTCTATTTACACTCAGCCACCCCTTTATTCTCTTCAACCTTTATTTGTGTCATTGTTAAAATCGTCAACGCCTGAGAAATGGGATTAAAAGTAAACTTTTTCTAAGATTTCCATAATTAGGTTATTGATTATGGCTTTCCCTAATTTCTCTCTCTCTCTCTCTCTCTCTCTCTCTCTCTCTCTCTCTCTCTCTCTCTCTCAAACTACCTCTTGAAATAAGAAAATGTAAAAAGTTAGCTTTGTATTATTCAAAAGGAAACTTAAGCAGTATTTTTAAAATTTTAATTGAATGTATATATATCCTAGATGTTTACAATCCAATTATTGTGAATTTTATGTAAATAATATATATTATGTAGCAGAATAACCATTTTATAATGGAATAAAGGTTTTTTACTTTGATTTTGACTCTCTCTCTCTCTCTCTCTCTCTCTCTCTCTCTCTCTCTCTCTCTCTCTCTCTCAAGTTGACCAGAATTTTAAAACTCCCGGAAGGGAAGAAGAAGAATTTGTTTTAGTTGACAGAAGACTGTAAACTGAGCATGCGCAAGCGTCTGCAGTTCGTCGGCCATATTAGATTTGTCTAGCATTAAAAGAGAGGTGAATATTACTGATCACCGTCATCTTTCCCATTTGTAAAAGTGTATTGTCACTTTTGGTTTGCTGTTAGGGTGATGGTATGTACCCAAATATCTGTGAATACTGTTGTCTCTTTTTCGAATATTGTTTCACCCAATACGACAAGGTCAATATTGTTTTGGTTGGTCTGGCGTTTGTTTATCCTGTGACGTATTGTTAAGGTCGAGTTATACATTGACACCTCACAAGTATATTTCTCATTAAATGTGCCGCTAAATAAAGAAAAATAGTAATTAGCAAGATAAATGCTTTTTATTAACAGTTAATTGATGACTAGGCTACTTAAAACTAGTGGGTGGCGCTTTTCAAAGGCCATACCTGTCTGTCATTAGCCGTACAGTATATACATTGACGGCGAAAATGTCACCATATTTAGGGAAATGAATAATGTATAGAGAATAAAAGGCTTGTTTTTCCATTATATACCGTTTCCCCAGTATGTTTTCCCCATACAAAACCCCGAGTTCCCATATATATATATATATTATATATATATATATATATATATATATATATATATATATATACAGTATATACATATATATATATATATATATATACAGCCTATATATATATATTTCTGAAACTATTCCGACAGGAACTAGTGTCATTTTCGAAGAGAACGGACTTTTCGTAGATTGAAGGAGTTTTTTTTCCCTAGGTTACATTACCATGTAATAAACTACAATAATACCGACTAGTGAATGCCATGCTATTTCCTGGCTACCTTCTGCATGCGCAATGTTGTTGATCCTTAAGGGAAAAAGGTAGGCGATTGAAATAGCATTTCTAAATAGGATTTTTCACACACCCTTCTTTTCAATTTGCATGACTTATTATTATTAATTACTAAGCTACAACCCTAGTTGGAAAAGCAGGTTGCTATAAGCCCGAGGGCTCCAACAGGGAAAATAGCTTGGTGAGGAAAGGAAATTAAGAAAAAGAAAATATTTTGAGAAGAGCAACAACATTAAAATAAATATCTCCTATACAGAATATAAAAACTAACAAAAGAACTGGAAGAATAGTGAGCCCTAGCAGGGGTGTATGTAGGATAGCGGCCCCTTGTATGTATGATTACGACCTACTTGCAATGTAAGGGGGGTTGCAGGGGGCCGTTGCCCCCCCCCCTACCCCCCATTAGGTAAGTAGGTAAGGACGCGGCTTGTAGGTTAGGTTAGGGGGAAAAGTTTAGGTTAGTTTATATCCATTTTTAATCCACACAGGAGGAACTGGCTTCTGATATACAAAGGCTCCCCCGATTGTACTCTAAAGCAAGAGAACTCTAACCCAAGACAGTGGAAGGCCATGGTACAGAGACTGTGAACTACCCGATATTAGAGAACAAAGATTTGAATTTGAAGTGTCTATCTCCTATAAGAGCTGCTTACCATAAAGTCTCTTCTACCCCTACAAAGATTAAAGTGGCCACTAAATAATTACAGTGTAGTAAGAAGAATTGTCTGGCAATATCAGTGTTGTCAGATGTATGAGGACAGAATATGCAAAGAATAGGCCAGACTATTTGGTGTGTGTTTGTAGGCAAAGTGAAAATGAACCGTAACCAGAGAGAAGGATCTAATGTATTACTGTTTGGCCAGTCAAAAGACCCAATAACTCAAGTGGTAGTAGCCTATCTCAACGGTTGGCTAGTGCCCTGGCCAACCTACTACCTTTTAACTGATTATAACAAATACTTATGTGGATTATGATATAGGGACAGTTATCAAACTATATTAGGGTAGGTTAGGTTAAGTGAACTTGAGATGGTTCTAATTAATTTTTTAACTGACCCAATCTCGTACAAATGCTGCTTTAATTTTATATAAATTACTAATTATTGCCCATATTAATTATCAATTTTTTTATTCCATTAGAACTAGGTTACCATTTGTAGTCTTTTTCAAAGTGACTATATTGAGCTTGTTCTGGTATCACCTGACCCTTTTCTTCCTCTGCATATTTAAACCCTTTGGATTTTAAATAAAGAGCTGATTGTAGTGCAAGCGGAGTAGTTAACTACCGGTGGTGTACAAGGGTGAGAAGTCCCACCCTACCAATTTGAAATTCCGGTTAATATATGATGTGCTAATTTGTAGCAAAATGGAAATTCCCGAAAAGAAGTGAACGAGGGCTAGCGGTATTATTATTGAACAACGGGAAAAGCTTTATTTTTAAAGAAATGGGGTTTTACATAGAAAAACTAATATTTTCTTTAAGAATTACCTTTATTTCCATTTCAAATAAGTAATTATTAAGAAATGTCTTAATATAACCCACAGTAATGTGGCCTACCCAGTGGGAACTAAATTTTTTGGGTGGGGTAAATTTACTGGGGAATCGAAAAGTAATGGTAAAATTACCCTTTTTATTTGGTGAAATTCTAGTTCCAGTTGGGACAACATTTTTACTAGAAAGAACAGTTTTTCCTGCAATAAATTAAGTTGTTTTTTAACTTATTTCAACCAAAAATAAACCAAACTCCCATTAGAGCCCCCTTTGCCAATGGCTACGGGTGGGAACCGGTCGTTATAGTCAGGTACAAACAGGAAAAACATGATTATTTACGACTGAAATAAATGTAAAATTCGTTGAAAACACGCTTATTTTTATTATTATTATTATTATTATTATTATTATTATTATTATTATTAGCAGCTAAGCTACAACCCCAGTTGGAAAAGCAAGATGCTATAAGCCCAAGGGCTCCAACAGGGAAAAATAGCCCAGTGAAGAAAGGAAATAAGGAAGTAAATAAAGGATATGAGAAATAATGAACAATTGGAATAAAATATTTTAAAAATAGTAACAACATAAAAACAGATATTTCATATACAGTATAAACTATAAAAAGACTTATGTTAGCCTACTCTATATAAAAACATTTGAGGCAAGTTTGAACTTTTGAAGTTCAATCGATTCACTTACCCAATTAGGAAGATCATTCCCTAACTTGGTCACAGCTGGAATAAAACTTCTAGAAAACTGTGTATTATTGAGCCTCATGATGGAGAACGCCTGACTATTAGAATTAACTGCATGCCTAGTATTACGTATAGGATGGAATTGTCCAGGAAGAGGTGATTGTAAAGGATGATCAAAATTATGAAAAATCCTATGCAATATGCATAACGAACTAAGTGAACGACGATGCCAGAGAATAATATCTAGATCATTAATAAGAAATTTAATAGACCATAAGTTCCTGTCTAACAAATTAAGATTTGAATCAGCAGCTGAAGACCAGGCTAGGAGAACAATACTTGAAACAAGCAGAATGAAAGAATTAAAGCACTTCTTCAGAATAGATTCATCACCGAAAATATTTAGAAGACTTTCTCAATAAGCTAATTTTTTGTGCAATGGAAGAAGACACTTACCTAATGTGACCTAAAGGTAAATATTCAGTTGAGAATTACACCTAGAATTTTAAAAGTCATATAGAGTTGAAGAAACATTATCAATGCTTAGATCTGGATGTTGAGGAGCCACTGTCCTTGATCTACTTACAATCATATTTTGAGTTTTGATAGGATTCAACTTCATGCCCCATAATTTGCACTATGCACTAAATTTAGCTAGATATCTATTATTATTATTACTAGCTAAGCTACGTCCCTAGTTGGAAAAGCAGGATGCTATAAGCCCAGGGGTTCCAACTGGGAAAATATCCCAGTGAGGAAAGGAAACAAGCAAAAATGAAATATTTTAAGAACAGTAACATTTCAATAAATATTTCCTATATAAACTGAAAAAAATTTCACAAAACAAGAGGAAAAGAAATAAGATAGAAGTTATTCAGCAACCCCAGATCTACATTCCGGAGATGGAATCGATGTAAAGAGTGTAGCATCATATAATTTTGTCCCCTTTATAGAATCTAACCTGAGATACATGCTATTTATAATTTATGCTGATTTTTCTAGAATTAGATCAATGGTCATACTACTTGTCTATTCAGCAAGCTCAAGGCACGAGAAGATAAGAGGGAAGTAAGGATCTAGTTGGGTACCCTTGCCCAGTACAAAATCGAGGGGTGGTGTCCAGTGCCCAGTTCATCCTTGATTGTTTACCTTTTACCCAGATTTCTGGGTATTCCTCTGTCTCTTTTTGTGTAGTGAAACGTTGAAGTGTAGTCGGCATTCGGACACTAGGCAGTCTGCGTGCTACATCTGGCCACAGTCCGCAATACACTACAACTTGTCTTCGGATCATCGTCACTTCATGACCATCACCTTCGTATTCGTGATCATCACCTTGTGACCTTCACCCCTCCTGAGATCGCCAGCACTATTCTTTCAACCATCCGGCTCATGCTTGTCACTCGCCTGAGCCTTGGGACTCTCCCAGAGCTCGTCATTCTCCACCACCTCGGCGTTTGCTTACCCAGTACTCGCCAACTTCTCGCCACTCGTCAGCACCTCGTCGTTCACCACCGCATTGGTGTCCTAGACTGACAGATTCTCCTGGTCACCTGCTGGCACTCAAGCGCCGATCGCTAGGGAAGGATTATCACTCGCCAAGACGAGGTGAGTATATGACTCTTTCTCCTTCCAGGTCTATTCCAGACCATCGCCCTCCACGTGAGCGCCGTGGGGACGACACCCTTTGCCCTCTGCTGATTGACGCACATTGTCAACTATCCCCTCTCCTTCAAGAAGAGTCTACATCAGCCAGGTATGATAACCAGGTGCCAGTGGCCAAGGAACCCTTGCTTTTCGGATGACTGGTTCCATTCCTACTTAAGAGAGAACCCACAAAGCTCCAACATCCCTCCACCTCGAGGGATCAATGCTCTTTTAAGGGTCCAGCTGTCATGCTGGTGCTAGGTGCACCAGGGCTCCGAGCCTTTCAAAAGATCCTCCGGCCAGCTTGTCATGCAGAAAGGAGTCTGCTTGGTTTGTCGCTCTGGTCAAGGCAGTGTGTCAGGCCGTTACAGGGGTCCTCTCTCAGATGCAATCCATGGCCTGTACACCGAGGATTCCCCTGGAAACATCAGCCAACTTCCCCGGAACCTCTCACCCGTCTGATCCCAGACGAAGTTCCAAAGTGTCAGCAATTTCCAGATCCTCTTCGGAAGAGATTCCCTTCTTCTCCCTTAAGAGGAAATGGGATGCATCAGATTCAGATAGGTCGTAAACCCTTCTACTGGTACATTCGACACCGGTACAACTGGCTGGTAAAAGTAGGAAATTAAAAACAACTCCCCCACGGAGGATAGGGAGGTCTCACTGATGGACTCTTTCCGCACATCTCCCATCGAAGGGGTTCCTCCAGAGCTCCGTCCACCCCTAAAGAAGTTCACTCAGCCAGATGTGATTCCTCCTTTAAGAGAGGAACAATATCCTTCCAGGAACGAGACAGCTTCCAAGCCTTCACTTCTGGAGGAGTACTTCCCTCCTCGTAAGGAGCCGAGGGACTCTTAAGATCATTTCGAAGTCCCCAGCAAGAGCTTCTGGACCTCAGCAATAGAGGTCACGAAAAGTTTCCCCTTCTTTAACCAGGACGTAAGCAAAAGACGTTTCTGCAGCAGTCTACCCTGACGACTTTGGACCCATCGCGAGCTCCTATAGGTGAGAGCTCGGAGGTTTAAACACCTCAAGCTCCTTGATGTACAAGTAGGAGAGGGTCGAGGGCTAAGGTTACCTGTATTAGTCTGTGGTGAATGAGTAAGAATGACTGGCTCCTTTTCTTTCCTCACCTTCTCTTGGGGAATCAGCACCAGGTCCTCAGCACAGCTGACCTCACCTATCTGCAGGTAAAACCATTTCCTTTGTGTAACCTAGCATAGAAATAATACTTGCTACGTTCCCATTACCTCTAGCGAGGTGGATTGTGTAATGTGTATGGTACTCCCAAAGATTCCTATGACTCTGAGAACTCTCACCTAGACCAGTCACATTGCTAGTATCACAAGCACACAGCTTGCAGAGGCTGCTCGTCGTGCAGAGCACATGCCAAAAGCTAGTTGGCAAGGACTTCCACCCTCCTAAAAGTTAAGTCATCCCTATAAATAGCGAAGGTTTGTATAGTGACAGAACAAATGACAAATCTGGAAGTAATTTTTCTTTTTCCTAACGATACAAACCTGGTGCTATTTATACAGATTGGCCTGCCAGCACCTATCCCCTAAGAAGTCCTGCCTGCAAGCAAATTGGGTGCTCAGCCCAGGTGTGTGAGTGAGCGGGGTAGCCGGCTACCCCTCACCCATCCCACTAACTAGTGGTGTGGGTGGTTATCCCTTGCTAAAATTCTTATGGCTCGTCTTCAAGCTTTGCCAAAAGTAATATAAGTATGAAAAGCTCCAGATTTGTATCGTTAGGAAAAATACAAATTACTTCCAGATTTGTCATATAACTTTTTGTGTCATCATGTTTACAGCTATCAGGGTTACTAATTTGATAAGTGATATGATATCGAGTATGTGAAATGCAAATGAATCATGTAGAAATTGGGAAACTAAGAAACTTTAGATAATTATTTATAGTATGGAGATAATTTGGTGTGATTTTAGATACAAGAAATAAAAGTGTGACGGAATATGACCAGAGCTTTCAAGAACTTGCATTACTGCTGTTTTGGTGGCGTTGTGTGTGAGAGTCAAAGAGGGAGGACTGTGGTGGGGGAAAGAACAACATGGTTACGTTTCACTTCAAAGAAGGCTTTCTGTGTGCTTTGAACACGTATGCCAACATAAAAATACACTAAAATAGCCCTTACATAATCATGATTAGACTAGGATTACAAGTATTTCAGTTGGTGGTTAGATCCCTACATCTCTAAGCAGGGTGTTGTCAGGGTGGTTTGAGTAATGGCTTAGCTAGGGAATGTTACTGTTGGTTAGAGATAGTAGAGTGATTTTATATGGTACCATTAAAATGTACTAAAATAGTTCATACACAATCAGGAATAAAATCTAGAATCCCAAAGACTTTGTTGGTTGGCTGAAGAAAGGAGGGGCTAATATCAGGGAGGGGAGTAGTGATATATGACCCAGTGCTGTACTCTTTTGTAGGATATACAAGTAGTGTTAATTTCCATATCGTTTATATTTGTAAATGACGTATTTGAGATGTCATCGTGTGTAGTGCTGAGCATGTTTTGATGTCAAGATAGTGAAGGGGTTAAAGCATTTTAGAAATGGTGATTGATTAATAATTTAGTTAATGTGTAAGTACAATTGAAAAAAGCATTAGTTATTTTATCAACATTTTATTTTAAGATTGTCATCGTAATACAGTAGTGCTGAATTAGCAATTTCTCAGAAAACTGTTTCATAGGATTATGTTGAATGATCTTTTTTGATGTAGTGCATTGTTAAATTTCAAATTCTATACTTGTACATAATTATAACATTTAAAATTTGTATGATTTTAAAAGCAGCTTCTCAAAGTTCTGTTCCTTTAATATTTTCAGATACAAACAAGATGCCTGTAAGGGGAAACACATATAAAATATTCGTCGGAAACTTGAGTGACCGAGCATCCGGGTCGGACCTCAGGGAACTATTTGAACAGCATGGAACTGTCGTTGAAGCTGATGTAGTAAAAAATTATGGATTTGTACATATGGAAAAAGAAGATGAAGGTCGCTCATCTATTCAAGCTCTAAATGGTCATAATCTCTATGGAAAAGTAAGTAACCTTCTTAGAATTTAATGAAAAAGATTTCTTTCATTCTTGTAAATGTAATTTGACATCATTAATGCATAACTGGATATGGAACTTTAAGGCTGAATAAGCTCATCTGTATGATCAAAGTACTGTAGAAATATTTATGTAACTTAGGTTACTAGTTTAATGTCTAAATAAAAATATCCCTGGATATTGTAATGTAATTATTTATAGAGGCTTAGGAATATTAAAGAAACTTGGAATTCATGTGCTATCTCAAATGTAAATGAAAATAAAAAAAAGTTTTATCATAGCATACGTAACACATTTTTGTTCCGTAAGTGGAATACAAACCAACGCTTTTTATAGGGGTATTACTTTTGGTGAAGAAAAAAGGACGAGCCCTTAGAATTTAGCGGGGAGCAGGGGGGCGGTTAGCTAGCTACACCCCTCACTCACACTCCTGTGACTTAGCCCCACTTTGCTTTTGGCTCAGATGGAGAACGGTTGTTACCATTCTTCCTCTACATTTTGTACTCTACTGCCATTAATCTGTTTATGCTTTTCTTTGTTTTAGTGCGCGTGTGTGTGTGATGAGATTAGAGGGCCGCATCTGCGACAAGTTCATGTCCTCTGGGGAAACAGATTCCCACAACCTTTGAGCGGTCTACAGAGGTCAACGCTGCGATGAAACTAACAAGTGTGATGAGTGCCGGGAGTGGTCTGCCTCCCTGTGGGAAATGTTTGGGCGCAGGTGGAAGAAGAAGTCTAAGTGGGATCTCTTCTCCTTCGAAGCAGAAGGAACCCGAGGCTTCTTCCTCCACTTCCCGACCTTCCTCTGAAGCTCCTCCTAGGACAGCTTCCTCCAGGGGCCCGACGAGTAGTAGCGTGGGCCATTTAACACCTGGTCAACCTCTGTCCTCAAGAGACGGTGCTGTCTCCCCTAGTAAGGCGGCCCTAGCTCTCCCCCCAAGCGAGGCCTTATCTCTCTCTCCTTTATTACAGATGTGGACTTTATTGGGTTTGCCCGGTTCTTCTTCCAAGGGGGCCTTGCTGAGGTTCCTGCACTGGGGTGCAGATCTTCAGCATATGTCAGCGTCAGACGCTGACTCCTTGACCTTAGTCAACGTGGTGGTGTCAGAGGACTCTTCTGCTGGCCTGCCAGTGGTTCCTGTGGCTGCGTCTTCTGCATCATCTTCCACTGCTTCCGAGGTCTGTGCTTCTTCCCCTGATGAACATCCTTTGGGGGAGGAGCAAAGTCTGAGTCACTTCTCCTGCTAGTGTTCCCCATTCCAGCGAAGGGGCACACATAGAGATTCCTCTTTGGAGGCCTGCTGATGTTTAGTTGCTGATTCTACATTCGCCATTCAACGTCGTGTTGGTGGCAGAAGACCTCGCCGTGTCCGTCCTCTCTGCCTTCAGGGTGCTTCTGCTCCCTCGGCAAAGAGACGCCACTTCACTTCATCGCTTCCGCAGTCTTCCTCTTTAGAGGAACCTGCCCAACCTGACTGTTTTGATTCCCAACCTTCGCTTCTGTTATCGGCCTCTCCTCAGAGGGTGTTCAGGACATCCAGCCATTGCAACGACCACGACCCATCCCTTGATTCAGTCTCTTGGGTGGATGACAACCTTCCCGTTAGTCCTATCGAAGTGGAGCAGAGAGAGTCGGAACATGCCTTTTGGCAGGTTCTAGCCTACAGGAGGTCCCTCAACGGATTGGCAGACCCAGCGTTACCTCCGCAAGAGAGCAGTTCATTGGATTATAGACACACTCTCCACAAAGCCTGCCCATCAAACAACAGGATAGCAAGGCTGAGGAAGGTCACAAGACCTTTTCTCAGACGAGAAGAACTTCCAACCCAATCGTGGTTACGTCTCCTCGGTCACCTTTCATCGCTGGCCCGTCTAGTTCCCAATGGTCGTCTCAGGATGAGATCCCTCCAGTGGCGTCTCAAGTCCTGGTGGAATCAAGCTCACGACTCCCCAGACATCCAGATCCCCATGGGACCTGCGGAACTGACGGATCTCCAGTGGTGGGGGCCAGACTAGAATCTACGAAAAGGAGCGGATCTTCTTGTCCTCCCCTGGATTTGATGCTGTTTTCGGACGCTTCAAAAAAAGGGTGGGAGCCCCACGTGCTACACCACACGACCTCAGGCCTCTGGTCAGAGTCAGAAAAGTACCTTCACATAAATCTCTTAGGGATGAAGGCCGTCTTTCTAGCCCTTCAACAGTTCCAGGCAAGTCACGGTGATGAGCGACAACACCACAGTATTGGCCTACATCAACAAACAAGGAGGTACTTTTTCACAGCAACTATCTCATCTAGCAGTAGAAATACTGAGATGGGCCGAAATCCACTCGATACCACTATCGGCACGCTTCATTCCGGGCAAGAGGAATGTGCTTGCCAATAACCTGAGCAGAGCATCTCAGATAGTGAGTACCGAGTGGTCTTTGGATCATTTAGTAGCCAACAAAGTCCTGACTTTGTGGGGTTCTCCGACTGTGGACCTCTTCGCAACGGCCCTGAACTTCAGGGTCCCGCTGTACTGTTCCCCAGTCCCAGACCCCAAGGCTGTCTGGCAAGATGCTTTCCAACAACGGTGGGACAACATCGACGTTTACGCCTTTCCCCGTTCTGTCTGATGAGAAGGGTACTCAACAAGACCAGAACATCAGTCAATATTTCAATGACCCTCGTAGCTCCGCTATGGCATCACGCAGAGTGGTACCCGGACCTTGTGCAACTCCTAACGGAGCCGCCAATAGAACTCCCTCCACGACACAATCTACTCGAACAACCACACGCCAACATCTTCCACAAAGCCGTAGCTTCACTACGACTTCACGCCTGGAGACTATCCAGCATCTCTCTGAGAGAGGATTTTTGCAACAAGTTGCAATCAGGATGTCTGGACACCTGCGAAAGTCATCAGCAGCAGTCTACCAGGCAAAGTGGAAAGTCTTCTGTGGTTGGTGTCGTGGAAGGGGTATCTCTCCACTCGATGCCACTATTCCAGCCATAACAGTTTCTCGTGTATTTGCATGAAGAAATGCGCATATCAGTCTCGGCAGTGGAAGGCTATCGCTCAGCCTTAAGCCTCGCCTTCAGGCTGAAAGGAATGGACATTTCTTCATTGCTAGAACTTTCTCTACTCATACAGAGTTATGAACTTACCTGCCCTCAATCGGATGTGAGACCTCCCCCATGGAACGTGGTTCGAGTACTCAGGTCTCTTAAGAGACCTCCCTATTAACCATTACGCCAGGCATCAGATCGCCACCTAACCTGGAAGACGGTGTTCCTACTAGCTTTGGCCTCGGCCAAGTGAGTCAGCGAACTTCATGGTCTCTCGTATGACATCGCCCATTCAAGGGGATGGGGGGAGGTAACGTTCAGCTTCGTCCCTGAGTTTATTGCTAAGACTCGGAACCCGGGAGTAGCGGATCTCGATTCAACTCCTTCCGAATTTCTAGTCTCCGTACTGTAACAGATGACCCAGACCTTCTCTTACTATGCCCAGTAAGGAGCTTGAGGCTATACCTCAAAGGAACAGCCGCAGCCGGTCCTCGTGTGCCAGCACTATTCGTCAGCAAAGGCAGGACTAAGAGGAGGGTCACCAAGAGCACCATCTTTGCATGGATTTGCAGGGTCATTGACCTGGCACTGAATCCAGACCCTCCTCCGTCACATCGCCCCAGAGCACATGTCAGGGGCATAGCTACGTCCCTGGCTCTCAAAAGAAATTTTTCAGTGACGCAGGTTCTTCAAGCTGGGGTGTGGAAACGGCAAACCACGTTCACATCCCACTACCTGCAAGATGTGACCCACAGGAGACTCGACACTTTCTCTATCGGTCCTGCGGTGGCTGCACAACAGTTGGTTTAAAACCTCAAGCTCCTTATTGGACAAGTAGCAGAAGGTTGAGGGCATTGTTACCCGGTTTTAGTCTGCATGAATGAAAAGGTTTGAATGGCCCTTATTCTTTTCTTCATCATCCCCTCCCTTGGGGAAAGCAGCATCCTGGGTTCTCTGCATAGCTGACCTCAAACCACTGAAGGTAAACCATGCTCCCTTGTGTTCCTAGTATTAATATTAATACTGTTACGTCCCCATACCCTGACGAGGTGGTATTGGGAAAGTCCTAGTTTACAAGTTTCCATCTAAAGAACTTCAGAACAACTTTCTAGGACGAGTCATACTTCTTCATACCTTCACACACAGCTTGCGTAGGCCGCAGACCTTGCATAACAAGGTTTTAGTGAGGTACAGGGACTCCTTATTTCTTGTGTTAGCTAAGGAGTTCCCGGGCAAGCCAAAAGCCAGACTGGCTGGGATGTCCACCCTTCCTAATGGGTGAGTCACCCCTATTAAATAGCGTGGTTTGTATTGCAATTACGGAACAAATGACATTCGTAGATAATTTGTATTTTTCCTAACTATACAAACCTTAGCTATTTAACCAAACTTGCCCGCCAGCCCTATCCCCCTTGAAGTCCTACCTCCAAGCAAAGTGAGCTCAAGCATAGGTGTGTGAGAGGGGGATGGGTAGCAAGCTACCCTCCCCTATCCCCGCTAACTAGCGGTGTGGGTAGTAAACCCTCGTTAAAAATTAATGGCTCATCATTTCAGCTATGGCGAAAGTAATACTGTACCCCTATTAAATAGCTAAGGTTTGTATAGTTAGGAAAAATACAAATTATCTACGAATTTGTCATATTTTGGGGTTACTTCAAACTTTACCTACCTTTTTGTTTCTTGACCAATTTATCTTTCATTTAAATAGTCATTTGAAAGATAGTTTTATACCCAAAAAGATGTACTATACTTGTAAAATTTACTAAACATTTTAATTTTTTTATGTCTACTTTTATCTCTTACTTTTAAGGACACTATTTTTATATGTAAATTTTCTGTTTTGCTAATAGCAAATGGACATAATGTAGGCTATAAAATTCCATGTCTTTTCCTAGAATTTTTGTTTTATATTGACCGATCTTTGTCATAAAAATTCAAACGAATGACAAAAATTGGTCAGTATTAAAGACAATTTCTCCAAAAAATTTGGCTCTGGGAAACATAAACAATCATTTATTATTTTTGCATACTTTAGCCAATACAGTATATGTATATCCATGTAAGATTTTCACATTTTTTATCATGTTTATTAAAAGTAAATTGGATATCTTACTATGATGAATTATTGTTACAGTTGGACACAGGAGTCTCGAATACTCCTTGCTCCGAATAATTGCACCCTGTCACACACTTATTTTGTGGCGAGTATCCAAAAAGATAGTGTAGATAGAGCTGGCAGAGGTGGTGGGCTGAACTAAGCACAGGAACTCACCATGCCATAGGGATTTGGCTGGGTGCACTTGCTCAGTGGAGTGTACCAGAAATTCCTGTGTCCATCTGTACATCTGTGTTTTATATTGCAGTTATCTGTATTAAAAAAAAATATAGCACATGTAATATTGTTCAAGTAATGATAACTTGAAACTTGATGTTGACAAGACCATAACAGCTGCTCAAGAAAGGCCCTATGTACTTTAACTTTTTTTTTTGGGGGGGGGGGGGCATTGATGTTGCAGTATAGGACATTTTTACTTGGACATCAAACTATCCAAAGAATTTGTGAGATCAAAATATAATTTGCGGACCTAAGAAGTATCAGTACATCCCTTAAACTAAGCACTAAATTAAGGGTAGTTTTGTTATATAAAATACTTGTTTTCTTTCCCTAGGCAATGGTTGTAGAAGCCTCCACTGGTGCTAGGAAAGGAGGAAACCAGAAGACGAAAATATTTGTCGGTAATCTTCATAAGGATACAAAATTGGATGAGCTTCGAAATTTGTTTGAAACTTACGGTGAAGTTGTAGAAGCTGATATCCTTACTAATTATGCTTTTGTGGTAAGTTATTTCCCTTTATGTCTGTTAAAAGAAACATTTTAATTGTTTTTTATGGAGGCTGTAGTTCATTTTCATCATTAGCCTACAAACACTAAATGTAGCATGATGGTAAAATGATATTACTAGTTTAGTGAATCTTTTTGGTACCCTTGGCTTTGTGATGCTCATTTAAGTTTTAGTAGAATAACATAAGCTAAATGAATCTTTTTAGTACCAAAATTGATCACCACAACTAACATTAGTCATGTACACACACACACACACACACACACAAACAGAGAATTTGATGCCTCAAATCAATCTCTCTCTCTCTCTCTCTCTCTCTCTCTCTCTCTGTGTGTGTGTGTGTGTGTGTAAGAAATAAAATCTTAGTTCACAAATGGCAACTTGGGTTTATGAATGAAATTAACATGACTAATGTTAGTTGTGGTGATCAATTTCTCACTTGAGGTGGTACAAGAAACAAAAACACGGCATTCGATTACAACAGCTGATTCTCATTCTCATTCTCTCTCTCTCTCTCTCTCTCTCTCTCTCTCTCTCTCTCTCTCTCTCTCTCTCTCTCTCAAAACATTTATTTGCAAAATTCCCTTTTCGCATCTGTGTCTGTAACATAACTCTCGCGAAGAGTGAGGCCTGACTGTAAATCTGTCAACCTCTTGATAATGAGATCCAGACACTGGACCCCCTGTACCTACAAAGTTCATTTATTACTTAAAGAGGTTGTTAAATAACAAGTTCAAAAGGCATATTTTTCAGAACTAATTTATGTCATGCTTATCTATGGAATTCGCTTTAATATATAAGAAATTCTTATGCTTAAACTCTATACTGACACCCTTCCCACTGTTACTTTTAAGCTAGAAATGGAATATTATTATTATTAATTGTAAGCTACAACCCTAGTTGGATAAGCAGGATGCTATAAGCCCAGGGGCCCCAACAGGGAAAATAGCCCAGTGAGGAAAGGAAACAAGGGAAAATAAAATATTCTAAGAATAGTAATATTAAAATAAATATTTCCTATATAAAATATAAAAACTTTAACAAAACAAGAGAAAGAGAAATTAGATAGAATAGTGTGCCCAAGTGTACCCTCAAGCAAGAGAACTCTAACCCAAGACAGTGGAAGACCATGGTACAGAGGCTATGACACTACCCAAGACTACAGAACAATGGTTTGATTTTGGAGTGTTCCTCTCCTAGAAGGAACATAATACATAATGAAAAAGATATGCATAATAGATGATGAAAAAGATACGTTATACGTCATGAAAACAGAAATACTTTAATAACATCATCGTCATATGCATCATAAAAGAATAATTATTTACTTAAGCAAAATTAAATAGCCTGGTGGAAGGTACATTAATTCTCAAGGGTGTACTTTTTACTTAGCACTTACATTTATTGTTATGAGGACAGCAATGGCTGTGGGGCTTGACACATTTGACAATTTTTACTTAACACAACAACAGTTAGTAAAATATTTACCTCCGATTCTAGAATGAAGGCCAGCAATTGGACGGAAAGGTAACACATCTTGTTTCATATGGGACTAAAATGGTGGTGAGGCGGTGTTGAAAGTATTTTAGAGGTCTTTCGTCAGCTAATTAATTTGTTTGAATAATTTTTTTTTTTTCAAAGCTTTTATATAGCACTAACCACACCACACTCCTTTGTTTGGTGATGACAGTTTTGAGCATGTTCCTGTACTTCTTGGGGGACACCTTTCCCATCCGTGGGTTAGGTTGTCCTCCCGAGTGGTGTTTTTTTCCCTTTCATTCTTTTTTGTTTTTCCTCAGCGCTAGCAATGCCCTACTTCTTCGTTTGGTTAAGGGGACCGTCCGCCAAGGTGCTTTGACATACCAACTTTCAGAAATCGAAAATCGTTTTATTGCTTCTATGTATGTAAAAAACATATCGTATATGCTCTCCAGAAGTTTCAGCCAATTTAATTTTTTACAAATAATGAAGATAACAGTCTTTAAATGATGACGTCATCCTTACTGCATCGTCTGCATGACTGAGTTTGACAGAATCATCTTTGAGTGTTTATTTTTGTATATATATAAGTGATTTTTTCACTTATATTTTGAAATCTCGTATGTCTGGCAGAAATGGAAGGCATTGGTAGAGGGTAGGTGAATGAAAACTACCAGCTACAAGAACAGCAGCCAGAGTTTCCAAAGATGTATAGAAGTTATGATGCATGTGTTTGTTTGCTTGCAGTTTGTATGCACATTGTGTTTTCACAATGGCCTCGGGAACTTTATAGCAAGCCCAATGTTACCTAAGGTCATAGAAAGAACAAAAAGTAAGCAGAGAGCAAGGAAAAAGAACCAAGAAGATTGGGAAACATGAATAAGAGTACAAAGCTGAAACATGCTAACCAAAGCAATGGTAACAACGAGAGACCGCTGGCAACTCATGACACCCTTACGCCAAGTGTAATTGTAAACTTAGGGTTTTAATACCTCGTTTAGGATGCGTTTATGTAGGAATAAACAATAAAAGTACAAAGTAAGGTTATCATACTAATGTTATCTTGATTTCTTTAAGAAAAGAAGCAAAAATTTGTTGCAAATCTTGGGAGCTCATAACTCAAAAACATATTTATTCACTCTTGGGTACATTTTTCTCACTAATTTGTTGTTTGATTTTAGAGAGAAAGATGTCATTGAAAAGAGGAATAAAATTCCCACAATTTTATGAGACTGAATTTTAATTTTCTTTTTACTTTTTTTCCACGATTATTTTGCATCTAGACGAGGGGAAAAAATAGAAATTCATAAAAATAACAAAAAGAAAATCCAAATTCCATCTCACGGAATTGTTCGGTTTATAAATAGTTTTTTCTGGTATAAGTTTTAATACAATTAGTGTCATATTAGTGGGGAAAAATTTACCCATATTTTTTTTTAATCATATTTGCCAATAAATCAGAGTTTTTGATCAAATGACTTGAAATTTTTATATGGTGAAGGTGTTATATATATCTAAAACATATATAGAAATTATGTATTTTGCATCTTAGAAAAAAAATGGCGGACAGTCTACTCAAGTCAGCCGACGTAAGGAATCGGATGTTCTATGTTCATGTTCCTGGGGAAGTTGCTGTTCCTGCCCAGTCTCCGCCGTCTTCACCTGTGCCAGTTTCCTGACCATCGTGCTGACGACTGCTTTCCCTGTATACGGAATCGGGCCTCTCTGGAGCAGTTGCTGATTAGATCTCCTCGGAGTTCTTCGTGGGAACCCAGATAACAAGTTTTGGCTTCTTTCCTTAGGCAACACTCCATGTCAACCTTAAATTTGAGCTAGGGCTCGTTGAGGGGAATCAGAGAGTGCTGCCTGGAGGTTCTCCTCTAGGTGTTTGAACTTTCCTTCCAAGGGGAATCCCTCCACCAGGTACTGTTCAGGTGTCTTCTTGCTTGCGGGGAGGATTGCCGACTGCAGCAGCAGATGGTCGCCTTTCCTGTCTGTGGGAGAGATTTTCTTCACCTGATTGGTCTCACTTTCTGGGAATTCCTCCAGTGGGAATTGCATTCATCAATTCCCCGCCCTTCCTCTAAGGAGGCAAACCTTGTCGCCGAGCAGACTCGTCTTGCCCAAGTCTTGTCTCGTTTAAAAGACATGTCTTTCCAGCAAGACTCTTAGCTTCTAGCAGACTAGTTGAGCCCGGCAAGACTCGTCACACCCGTTCGCCAGCTCGTGATCACCGTTCGCCAGCTCGTGATTGCTATTCGCCAGCTCGTGATAGCCGTTCACCAGTTCGTTATCGCCGTTTGCCAGCTTGTGATCGCCGTTCGCCAGCTCGTGATTGCTGTTCGCTAGTTCGTGATAGCCGTTCGCCAGCTCGTGATAGCCGTTCACCAGTTCGTGATCGCCGTTCGCCAGCTCGTGCTCATTGTTCACCAACTCGTGATTGCCATTACCAGCTTATGATCGCTGTTCGCCAGTTCATGTTCGTCACTACCCGTTCAGCCGCTCACCATTTGCTAGCTTGCTGTTCATCAGCTCGTGATCCTTACTTGCCAGTTTACCGTCATCTAAATAGGGAATGGATACATCCTAGCAATAAACCTTGAATGTAAAAAGGAAATGGAGTGTACTATATATTGTGAACTAGGTTCTTTTGGTAATGGGGAAATATTAAGTGAAATGTACCACTTTTTTTTTTTTTTTTTTTTTGGAAAACAAAGTAATTTTTTTCAAACGAGAGGTGTGATGTAAGAAATGTAGACTAGATCCCACTTACTTATATTTATGACTACTGTACAAGTATAAATACAATAAGAATATTTTACTATTAATGTTTCATTTCTTATTTGTAAACTAATTTCAAATAAGCATGTCTTAATCACTCGAGGTTTCAAAGTTTTTATTGCTTTTCAGCACATGGGTGATGAAGCTAGAGCTCAAAGAGCCATCCGAGAATTAGATGGGTATGAATTACATGGTCTACGTCTAAGAGTTCAAGAGTCAACATCACGTGTTAGGCAACAAGCTGGTATGGGAAACCCTGACATGTGCTACCGTTGTGGTTCTGGGGGACACTGGTCAAAAGAATGTCCAAGAGACGGACGCATGGGCTCCAGATACCCTGAGCGGGAAAGAGGTAGTGGGAGAAGTTTCAGTAGCCGATATGACCCGTATCCCCCGCCACCACCACCAAGTTATGCACGAGAACGTTTGCTACGGTTTAGGGTGAGTGTTCATGTCTAACAAATTCAGTTGAAATCTTGGTAGTTTTATCTTATATTCTGTACAGCACTTTTTAAGATATGTATGGTAGTAACAGAAATAATTAGGATGCAGAGTAAAAGTTCAGAAAATTCAGTCTTCATTTTCTCAGGTGCTTCAAAAGTCTAACATTATGATACATAAACAAAACTTGATACATATCAAGAAACCTATTGCATAATGTAATATGATCTTGAATCTTAAAATATTTGTCAGCTTACAGTAATTCGGTATAATCTTTAGTGTGAACCACATTGCAATCAGCATCTTTCACTGAATTTCAAAAATTTTTCAGATGGTAGGCAACATAAGCAACCACCAAACTGAATATAGTATGTAATAGAGATCAGTGAGGTGCTGCTGTATTTTGAAAAAATCTAAATAATTTTCTTGTATCTGATTATTCTGTTTGTATTAATTTGCAGGAGGATTTCGATTCATACGATAGATACGACAGATACTTTGAAGTGTATGAAAGAAGATATGGAGAACACCCACCCCCTCCTCCACCAATGCTTGATGATTTATATGATCGCCGTCTCCCACCATTGCCGCCACCTCACCCAGACTATCTTCGGTATGGTCGTCGATCTCCTCCACCAAGGTTGGTATTAAGTGAAACTTTTTCATTTTGTAATTTATACAAGTAAACAACTCTGAATAAGAAAACAGTCATTTTCCAGTTTCTATATTTAGTAAGATTACAAGTTTTTTGGTAAATTCTACTCGTCCTCTCCTTGTTGAGGAGGAGCGATTTATCAGTCAAATGTAAACCGGATATGAAAGTCGGAGCTAAAAGGTGTCAAATGCCAGTAGCTAAAAATAAACTAGGTTGTTAGCAGAAAAATTACCCCAAGGGCTCAAGACTTAAATACAATTAGAAATTGCCACACCATCTTATCAACATTTTCATCTGAAATGTAGCGTAACAGTAGTTTGTTCCCATTCTAACAAACCTTCTGCTATTTATTGGATATTACTTCTAGCAGTAGCTGGAAGGCAGCTATTAGATTTTAAGTGCGAGGTGGCAACCCTACCTAACCACTACAGTGGGTAGGTAGTTGGTGGTGACTGGGGGCTACCCAGCCACCTATATCTACTCACGGTTCAGTGAACCACATCACTTTTTACTTTTGGCTGGTAGAGAACGGACGTCTCCTTTCTCTCCCTTCAAGGTTCAACTATTTAGCTCTATTGCTTTACGCTCATTCTTTTCTTTACAGATATGACTTGTGTTTCTACACGACTCACCATTACAGGGTAATGTGGCGGTTTTAGATGTCTATGTTCGTTCTGCGAGTTATCAGAAGGATTCCTCTGCGCTGACGACTCCTCTTGGGGGTTTCCTTTTCCATTCGCGAGCTGGGTTTATTTTCCCCCTCGGACGGGAGGAACATTGAATCCTATATTTATTCTTCAACGCTTCATAATGACATCGGGTGTGAAGTCGGTGGCTGTGGCTGCGGCTGACGTCTTAGCTGTCGACTAGGTCTACTGTACTCCCATTCGCCCTTCCTTCGACTTCTGCAGGCAATATTCCAGCGCGTATGCAGCTTCCGCTTGTTGAGGATTGCGAGATCAAGGATGATCGTCAACCAACGGCTTGTTCGACAATCGCCGAATCGACGGATCTTCCTTCTCCTAAATGATCGGAGGGACAACACTCATCACCTTGTCTTCCTTCTCCTCAACGATCGCAGGGACAAGACTCATCATCTCGTCTTCCTGGTCGGTCAGGATGTTGTTTGCGATATTCCAATGATGTGATCAGAATTTTATTCTGTTCAATGATCGCAGGGGCGAGACTCATCATTTCGTCTTCCTGGTCGGTCAGGATGTCGTTCGTGACAGTCCAATGATGAGTTCAGAATTTATTCGGTTCAGCGATCGCAGGAGCAAGACTCATCACCTCGTCTTCCTGGTTGATCAGGTTGTCGTTCGCGACAATCAGCTGTTAGACTCCAATTAGGGCATCTTTTGTGACTAGTATTGATTGCCACAGAGATCGCTATGATCACAAGATCGTAGGTTATTGTGATCTTGATGTTCTTCTCGAAGAAGAATACCTGTTCGGTTTCCCCTTCGGGGGATTACTCCGGCAGGATTCAAGTTAGGGAAATTCCTTTGGGGACAACTCAGAATTGAGCCTTGGCTTTTTTCTTTAGCAACACTTTGTTAATCTTTCTTTGAGATAGAAGTCATTGTAAGGAAACAGAGTGCTGCTCGGAGGTTCGCCTCTAAGTGCAAGATATTCCCCTTCCGAGGAAGATTCTTTACACAATTTTTGCGCATGTTTATGCTCATGCTCAAGATCGTAAGTTATACACTCACGGTCTCGATCACAAGCATTTTATGGTCATGAGCTAGACGCTTGTGATTGTGAACCAGGCGCTCAAGTTAGCACTCACGCTCATGATCGTGAGTTACATGCTCATAATTGCAAGCGAGATAAAGACCTCGATTGCGACAATAGTCTTTCCTCAACCTTTGAGAACGCACGATCAAGCTCACCCTGACGAGTGAGACACTCTCGATCGCGCTCACGTTCACGAGCGGGACGCTCAAGATTGCGTTCACGCTCACGATCGTGAGTTACATTTTCGGTCACGCGCGACGCTTGTGACCACATTTGTGTGTCTAGTCGATTTATCTTTGAGGACACTTGCGATCACGAGCTAGTCTCTTGTGATCGTGAGCGCGCTAACGCTCATGAGCGCACTCATGCTCACAAGCGTGCTCACGCTCATAAGAGTGATTTTCACAGTCGCGAGCATGACACTCGTGACCATGATTATGATGTCAGTGTCTACACCTTTTGAGAACGTTCAAGTGATTGCGAGCGAGACGCCCACGGTCACACTTACATTCACATTCATGAGCGTGAATTGCATGCTCATGGTCACAAGCGGGAATTACACACGCATGGTCAAGAGCGCGACGCTCGTGAACGTGATTGTGAAGCTAGACTCTTCAACTCCTAAAAAAGCTTGCATGATCGCGAGCAAGATTCTCACGAGCGAGAGTTACACGCTCTTTTGGCCTTGAGCGAGGATGCTCACGAGCGTGAGTTACTTACTCAAGCGCTACACTCACGAGCTAGACACTTGTGATCACGTGAGAGATGCTCGCGGTCGTGAGTTACATGTTCACGCCTGTGAGTTACACGCTCTCGAGCGAGACGCTTGTGACTGCGATTGCAGTCACGAAGGTCTCCATTATGAAATACACTCTCACAGTCATGAGCAAGACTCATGTGATCATGATTGCAAGCGTTTTGTGGTAAGATCGCAAGCTACACTCTCGTGATCACGAACGAGAGACGCTCACGATCACGAGCTACAAGCCTGTATACCAGGCTAGACACACTTGATCAAGAGCTAGAAGCTCATATCGAGAGGCATAAGCTCACAATCATGAACTAGATGCGCACACTCACAAGCAAAACGCTCGTGCGTTTGCACTAGACGCTCTCGAGTGAGATGCTCTCGCTTTTGTGTGAAACGCTCACGCTCTCAAGATAGGCGCTCCCACTTTTGTGCGAGACGCTTACGCTCTCGAGTGAGATGCTCTCGCTTTTGTGTGAAACGCTCACGCTCTCAAGATAGGCGCTCCCACTTTTGTGCGAGACGCTTACGCTCTCGAGCGAGACTCATGCAGAATGTTTGCGCTCTTATGCGAGCCGCTAACGCTCTCATATGAGAAGCTCATGCTCTTGTGTGAGATGATCACACTTGTGAGCAGGAAGCTTTCATGCGAGGCTCATGCTCGAAACAAGACGCTCTCGCTCTCGTGCAAGATGTTCACGTTCTTATGCGAGGCGCCCACCTCGGAGATGGGAGACGCTCACATAACGTTCTCGAGCAGCTCCTTTGTAACACTATCCGTGTCATTGGTAGGGTGGACTCTCACGAGCTCACACGAGGCTTTCCAAGACCCAAAACGAGGCTATCATGATCATGAGCACAATCTTGAGCGAAACGATCCTGACCAATTCGGTAGATCTTGGATTATCCAGATCCCTGATTTGTCAGCTACCAATTGCCATTTTTCAACGGGTAGACTATCACGGTTGCTCATCAAAAGCACTGTTCGCTGTTTTTATGTTCAACAGCTAGTCATTCGTTTTCCTACACGACGGTAGCGTGTTGTTTTCGCCTGCTGTCCTTTGTGTTGCTGGACATTCACTAGTCAGTCTAGTGATCACTATAAGCCTGCTCTATTCTAGGCTTCTAGTTCGCCAGCAACTTCCTGAGAGGGAGCTGCTCAAGAGAGCACTCTCTCCTAGACGGCATAGATCGTGTCTCGTCACTCTTGGGCTTACACTACTTAGATCCTGTAGAGTTGATGGAATTACGGTTTTTTCCTTCTGGGAACTTGAGAATACTCCCTTTATCAGGCGACAGGGATAATTCACTAGCGCAAGGCTCTTTGCCCTCCCCCTTTTGGTCACTTGTTTGTGTATCACAAGCAAGGCTTCTTGAGTTCCCGAAACTTTCTTGCCGTCTTCGGAACCAGAGGGTTCTGCTTCAAGGTGGCCAGGTTTATGTATTGTATAAGGCACACTTTCTGGAATTCATCTCCTTTGAATGTACATGTTTTTCATTTACACTTCGTTCATGCTACAGGAAGGTTTGCGAACAAATTACCTCCAGAACCAGGGGCTGCTTTGGTCATTACCGTCTACCCTGTTGTCCTGTTTATGATGGGGCTGCTCACGGGCCGATTTTGCTTGAATAGGAACTACGCTAGTTAGGCAGTCTTCTGAAGCAAATCGTATCTCGGAGTTGATAGGGGAGGCAGATTCTTTGAATCTGTTTCTCCACTCCCCCTAGCGGGAAAAACAGTCTCATGAGGTTACCGCTATTCTCTTCCTCTTAGGGAAAGAATTCAATGCTGTCTAATCAACAGCCATAACAATTTACTTGCTACAATTTGAGTCAGCCCTAGATGGGTGACTGACAAGAATAACAGAGGATATTGAAAATCTGTGTTCTCTCCACCGCCGTTAGCCCTTAGGCCCACTGACCTTAGTGGAAACACATTCAACCTCCATCTGCTTCCGTTCTGGGGAAACATCTGTCTACACTTTATGAAATAGACTTGTTTATAAAGTCGGACGATAACTGTTTCCCGTAACCGGTGCTCCCCCTTAGACTAGAGTTGTTGGGAATATATTCCTTTTTCATAAGAGAACCCTTCCACGAGCTCGAAATATTCGGCACATGTCTTTTCAGCAAGGAATGAAAGTCCAGACTTTAGCTACAAGGATACTATCTTGTATCTTATATTTCCTGTAGGAAATGGTAAGCAGTTTGTAACTCTTCCTCATGATTGGAAAATCCGATCTCATAGAAAGACGAAGGATGCCGGGATACAGCCGATCTTTGTCGGTTAGAAGTTTCTACTTTGTCTCTCCTCGTGAGACGAGCTTAATCTTCAACCCTTGTCATGCGAGGGAAGGTTTTTGATCAACCAGTTAGCCTCCTATATAGGATTGGCCCCCGTCTTGAAGACCTGGGCCTACTAACTGATTGTAAAGTCTCTACTCCTGTGAGACATCTCCTTCCGGTTACCTCGATCTGTAATTCGAGTAATTGAAGGAATGACACGAAGGTCATATCCTAAACTGATATCTGTAGACTATGTCATTACCCTGTAGAAACTTCCACAGGTCCGACAAGACGCATCAGTCTTAGTCGAGTGCGACCTCTGAAGAGCTGGCCGGGTCCCAGGTCCTGCGGCACTAGGGATCGTCCTTACCTTGCTCCTCGATAAGACCTGCGCAAATAATGGGCCTAGTTAAAAGACTGCCTGATAAGAATCTCTCCCAAGGAGTAGATCTCGTCCTTCTGGATTTGACGCTTCCTATAGTCACCAAAGAGGGGGGAGGCCACATTCCGGACCATATGTCCTTAGGACTATGATTAGAGCTCGAATGACACTGTCTCTCCATCCCCTAGTAGGCACCATATTCCTTCGGGAAAGTGCTAGAGGGGGGGAAATAAGTGATTCGTAGGTTTCCTGTCTGCAGGAGAAATTTTCTTGCTCCTACGTGGTCTCTCCTTCGGGGTATTCTGTCCATGGGTTTGGATTTTATGGAATCCAACCCCCTATGTAGGAGTAGCCTCTTACTGCCTCTGTTTTAGAGGTCTTCCGTCGAGAAGTAGAATGAAGATCGATGTCAAGCATTGATCTTCTTTTACAGGGGGAGGACTACTGTCTCGTGTTCGATTCCCTTTTACGAGCAATTTTCTCTGAGAAAGGAACAGATGGCTTCTCCCCACTTCCATGCAGACTTATAGCCGGACTTGTCCCATTAAGGAACTCTACTATAGCTAGGTCTAGCCTCGTCGGCTAGACTTGCCTTGCAGAAAGGACTGGTCACATTTAGTGGCACGTCTACGACTATGAAGATTCCATTACGAACTATCTTTACGACTAGATACTCCGTGGTGAGAGTCAATTGAAGTCTATTTTCTTCCTCTTCTCAAGAGTGCTATTCTTGTCATGCACTCATAAATTGTCAACTAAGGAAACCACACTCTTCGGCTTAGGCAACGGAAGACCTTTGCTCCTCCATCGAGCATCTCCTCTAATCGGTGCTCTCCATAGA